>NW_025776424.1:0-227796 GCF_021130785.1 Homalodisca vitripennis
TTTTTTTCCACAAAAAACAAATAATTTTTATCAAACTACGTATTAAACACATCGATCCAAAAATGATTGTGGCTTTTCAAAAAATTACACAATGATTGAAACCCGATTCTCCTTTGCATGCTCTTGCGGTACAGAGAAGGATTAAAAAAACCAAGTTGTAGTAGCTTTTCCGTAAAGAAAAAAAATTTGTTTTAACCGGTGACAATTCTTTGCCAAAAGTAAAGGAAAAACGCATACTACATGTAAACGGATAATACAGAATAAGAGATTGTTTTAAAATGGAGGGACATAGTTTCCAGATAAACTAATCAAGTTATTTTTGTTAGTATATGTAGATAGTGGCACAATCAACAAAAATGTATATGTCCGAATAAGTATAAGAATTTCTTATCCTTGTAAAGTCCTGGTCCCTCATCCTACATACTGGCCATCACCATTGTGCTACCTGTGGTTCATTATTTGACGTGCTGAGTTGAACGTCTAGTAAATGCTTTAAACATACCATTTAAATATATTCAAAAACATTTAAATTAATGCCTCATTGTTGTTTCTATGGATATTAAATAATGTGTGCGTTAAAACTATTAAGAGTAAATTTCATATATTAACTCGTATTTTCTTTGATACATCTAGTACAAGTCAGAAAACTATTACCATAAGGAAAGTACTCCAACAAACATAGGAGAAACATGGGCAAATTGTAAATAATACCAAATGGACCCACCCTTTAATGGAATAATATTATTACTCATAAAAAAAGCAAAAAAATAATGCGATAAAAAGCTTTTGTGTGGATTATGTATGTCTTTAAATTTTAAGTATTTAAATACTTCTAACAATCTTCCTAAGCTATAAATTGATATTAACAATGCCCCATGTTTTGTTTCACGGGCAGCTCCAGAAATTAATCAAATCTGCTCTCTCGCTTGGATTTACTCTCCGCAGTTCCGAGTTCTCACTGAAGTAATGGATTTATCTTTTCAACTCTATAAAACTGAATCAGATTATTCTTAGAGTCAAGTAACTACGGCAAAACATTTAGAGTACTGACAGGATTACAGACTTTAAATCAACAAGTTTCTTTCTATTTTATTTATTATATAATCTATAAAAAACAAGAAATAAAGCGATTGTAAAATCCTTATAGATAAAGATCCTGTTAATTTGTAACGCGTTATAACTTTACTGGAACTGTTATTGAAAACTATTTACATAACCAGTTATGTAAGTTATAAAATGTCTGCTATACTAGTAGGGTGGTCGCACTGGCTCAATGAAACTTCTGCAATTATTGCATTGTTGACATTTGATTACCCTCGTGCCTTTAACATTTTATAGTTTTAATATTATTATGCAAATTTCGGAAGTGATTTTTTTATATTTTTTTAAATATAAAAGGTTAACTATGACACATATAAATACATATGTGGTGTTGCTTAGAATAAATATAACCATCTTAGAGAATGTTAAAAATAAGGAGCTGTTATATCCTCGATTTTGGGCTTGAAGAAGCCTTTGACCATATCAGCACAGGACGTACATGTTTTCACTAAATTTATTCTCTTTTTAGTGAGATACCACCTTCGTTAAGAAAATGCTGAATAAAATTTTTAGTAAACCAACTATGTAAACATTTAATTGAAGGAGGAGCCCTTTCTTATTGGAATACACCATTTTCTAATAATTGATTAAAAAAAAGTAATCCGCAGACTGGTGCAGGATCCAACACGTCTGTAGTGTCACGGTTTGACCCTGAATTGATACAGTCACATATCGGCACAGAGAGGATGAAGAGATGCAAACTTGCAGAATATTTTGTAGGCCTTTAGGATTTATTGACAGTGATCCTAATAATGTTCTGCAAATCGGAATTTGATAGATGATTTATCCATCTTCATCATGTATGAAGATGGAAAAACCGGGAAAAGCGTGGAGCGTCTATCCAATAGTTTTATTTTTATACATTTGGACTTCCAAAATCAACATATATTCAACACTATTCACAACCGCTTTCGACTCTATGATATAGCGTCGTTTTAGATATAATAAAATTTTTAAAATTAATCATAAAAATAATCAATTTAAAACTTTTTATATTCTACACGTGAAAAAACGTGGTGGAGCTTAGTTAAATTTATGAAATACGGTTTTTTTTTAACTATTCATTTTTATTTATAGCTTGGTACTCAATGGTTTTTAATACATCATTCGAAGAGAGCTGACCCAATCTAACTCATCGATTTTTTTGGAATCATGTGGCACAGTTCATGTGTAGATAGACAAAAAATAAAAATAAAAATATAATTAAAGTATTTATAACTCACGCTATATCCAAAAAAAGACAATCATACAGTTACGATTAGAATATTCCAGGATATAGAGATTTCCAGATGACAATTTTACACGTCAATTTTTAAAAATATGTCTTTTCAATGGCTAATTTAAACACTATTAAAAATATATGATGGGACTGAAGACATTCTCAGTTAACTAGATTAATTTTAAATTGTAATGTTTTTGGATCCCAAAGTTAAAGAGTGAAACTACGAATATACTACGTACTAACGTTCTAAGTGTTAATAGCACCCATAAATTTCTCTGTAACATACATACAAAGCGAATAGCTGCAATAATCCAATATTAAAAATACTAACTAGCATTGCTAGAGCCGATACCAGCCGGTGTAAGATTTTTGACTTTGATCTGAGCTAAAGATACGACAATTTCATAGTCTGTGTGTGACCAGACGTATTTTTTGCCTGTTCTATTTTATAACAGATTTTGGAACACACGCACACACATATAATATAAGGATCCAGAGCTAAAGATCATGTTGGCTATTTAAGGTACTTCCTAGTACACAGGAGCCTCACTGCTTAGTGGGCAAAATGTTCAAAATTGCCTTTTTATCCAGTCCCATTTAACAATGTTATCATTTAAATGCTTATTACTTTAAATAGAAGATAATAAAATGTTAAAATCGCTTTTTCGATTATTAATTGACAAAATTAGAGTGGACATAGTCAGTTAATAACAACGGAGACTATACATCGATAAACGGCGTTTTAATAACTATACTACATTGAAAAACAGCACACCAAAAAATTAAAGTTAGTGCTATTTTAAGGTGATTTCATCACTGTCATTGATTACATCTCAAAGCGAACAGCAAACGTTAAATGTGAAAGGAATAAAAACGAACCGACTAGTCATGCTTGTAATAATGCTTTACGCTTTTCGTAATGGAACTTGAAAAATTGTTATAAGAGTTCTCTTTTAGTGTGAACATATTTTACAATAATCAATGAGTAATGATAAGTCAAATAGATTTTTGTATTCCTGAAATGAATATGTAAGTTGAAAACTTATTTGCAATGTACACAGAGTAATTATTCATGTTTTATGTATACAATATTACATTTTGTATTGTCTAAGATCAAAACCATGTAAACACTTCTAGGCTATAATGTATCTGTGATGCGTATAATGTAGGCATATTTATCATAGGCGTATTGATGAGTAAAGTGCTTATACATATAATAATTATGGGTAACCACCAATTCAATACCAGTACCAACATACCAACTAAAGTATGATAAGTTTGGGCTATAAGTTGCGTCTTACAATTATACTGTGATGTATCTAGTGTTGCATTTTAATGAATTCTGTTTTTTACATTGCAGCTTTACTAGAGGCCTAGCAATGGGTTTATTGGGTAGTACCATACCAAATGCGTAATGTAATGATATTTTCACAATAATTAGTAACCACTGTTATGATCCAGAAATATTTTATTGATTTAAAAGTGTTTGTAATTTTATTTCCACTTATAATGCGTTCTTAAAAAAGCATGTGTTGGAAAGTTTAACCACATTTTCAGTGTTTGATATTTTTTATAATGTTTTGTCTTTTATGATATTAAATAATGAACATATATAAAAAGTCCTCAATAGTAATACAATATAATAAAAAACGACTGATTGTATATAATGTTGACAGTATATATAATCTGTACTGAAGTGTACTGCAACGTTTTATTAATCTTGTACTCTAAAATTATAAACTCGATATCAGGTGTTGCATCAACAAGAACTATTCCTTCACGGCATGTTTCACATACTCAGATAATTAACAATCTTGCCTAAATGAGTTGTAATAATTGACCTATAAAATCGATTACAATTACAATTATCTAAGACATATTATTTATATTGTTACTAAATTTTAATCAAATATTTAATCAAGGACCATCATTGTAAACAGTTTTATGAAGCAGATAGGTTTCACCTGAACCCAAACTACAAGCTATCACCTATCCTGCACAACTACTTTTATTTCATCATAACACTGATAATAATTATTACTTTATGCTGAAAACCTCAGTATTACAAGCAACAAATAAGTCCGGCATTGCTTTGCCCTAAGTTTAAATAAATTAAAACATTGTCTATTAAATGTTGCGTGGAAGAGTGCTCTGGTGTAATACTTCGTAATTAATTTAATGTACTACAAATGATAGACCAAATTTTTATACAATAAGTTCCACTTTATTTTTTTGAAATCCTACATGTATAAAATTTAACTTACTATAGTTAAGCGTTCATAATCTTTGCGGGTTTTCATACACTATATTAAACTATTTTTGAATATTTAAGTTCCTACAAAATGCCGAAGGGATGGTTCTGTGGCGTACGTAAGAATATACTTCTATTGATCAACTATAAAATTTTTATTAACTATACATGAACTTGTAAATACCACCATTCCAAAAAACAATAGATCAGCAAAATAGTAATAGATTTAATATTTTTCAAAGCTTTGATTGATAATAGTGATGACATAGATGAAGACAAGAACTATTCACCCTCAGAATGTTCAGAGAGTTCAGACTCAGAAGAGCAAATAAGATTAAAAAATCAACAAAAACAAGATCCCACAACAAGTTTACATGAATAAAGGACTAACTGACTGGTCAAGCATCCACCTCGACTTTTAGGTTGATTTCTTCTGAAAAAGAGGCCCGGATTGCGGCTCCTGCTGCCCAGGACCTCTGATGGCCCATTGGAGACCATCCACGGCCTGCCAACCACATCTCGACCCAGCAACGGCCGTGTCCACCCGGAGAGGAGGAACATGGCCCCGGGTGAAGTCAGGATTACCCCCGAGAGCTGCCAGGGTGCGGCGACCAAGTGCCAGGGGAACCCACGCCGGTCGGAATCTCAAAAATGCCTTCCAAAGGCCACCTGACACCACCGGGGACTTCTGCTCCAGTTTCCCCAGCTGATGGATCCAGCTACTTCTGAGGCCAATTCTGGAACTTCAGGCCGTCCCACCGCGGGTCTGCGGAAACGACAAGCGTTCCAGCTCCGACTCTTCCGTCGAAAAGCGACGGACGGACACCAACGCAGGCGAAGACATGGACGTCGAGCGAGGGCCACGCATTCCTCCCATCATCCTGGACGTCCCCAAAAGATAGGCCAGCCATGCTGTTACCATCAAACAGCTGGTTGGGGGCGACGTGAAGGCAATCTGCACCGCTCGGACGCTACGGCTGAAGACGAGCAACGTTGGCCCACTTTCGGAAACTACAAATATACTTACCGGAACAGGGGCTGAAGTTCCACACTTTCGCCATGACCACTGAGCGCCTCCTCAAGGTGGTGATCAAAGGTCTCCCAGCCACCCTATCGCCGGAAGAGGTCGTCGAGGTTATCCTAAGGAGATGGCTATGGCATCGAGGAGGCAGTTCTTTTACAGAATCCGTATCGCTCGGTCGTACTTTGAAACCAGCATTACCCTTGCGTTCTTGAATCTCGACATTTGCAGTTAATGATGTGCCGCTCATGGACATTCGTAATGTTTCTCATATTTAAGTGAAATATACTGTTTTTGCTGTACGGTTCAACTGGAAGGTGTTAACCAGCCAAAAGTGAGCCCGCTGTGGAAAGTAAATGTTTACAAAAGGATAGTGTATCGCAGCTACCAGACACATTACAGGAATTCTTTTTTATTCTTCAATTAAACGAATCAGTATAACTTTTTAGAAAAACTAAACACCAGTTTCTTGAAAATAAAATGACTATACGAATATAGCTTATTGTTAGGCTCTATAAATATACATACTTAAAAACTGTTATCACTCTCAGATATATTTTCAAATAACATCCCTTTAGTATGAATCATATCTTGTACCATTCATATTCAATATATTTATTTTGATCAATTAAAAAGATATTTAAAATTCTGCATAATTTTAGGCGTTACTGGTGCTACTATTAAAAATTATTCAAATACTAAAGAATAAGAATTCTTTCAGCGTATGCCCACTATACATGCAAGTTCACCTTTTGCAACAATATGTTATAGTTAATATTGCTATATATAGTGAAAAGTTCTTCTCTCATAAAAAGAAAATTAGAATTCGGTTAATGTGAAAAGTGTAATTATTGGTAATAGAAATGGAGTTCAGTATGGCATTGATAACTGTAATATTTTTATTGAGTGGTTTTGTTTCATGTTTGTATGGGGGAGTACCAAACAAAATGATATTATTGTTTTTTTTTGATACTTTTCACAGTAATTATATTTTTATTAATATTAGGAATTATTATATTTTATGAATTTAAACATAAACTAGTTAGGAATGTTTTTAATATTAGTCAGGTAGTACCACACCCACTTTGAACTCACTGTTGCAACTACAGAATACCGAAAAAATGGCTGTGAGTCATAATTTTATATGTTTTTATTATTATTTGTATAAACCAGAATTAAAGATTGATAACCTCATTCAATGTCTTTATTCGAAAACATTAAGCAGATTTTAAATTTACGTTTTGGGTACATAAAGATTTAAAACTTTCCAAAACGCAAATTTAATAGAAAAACCTACCATTGCTTTTACGAAGAACGTACTATTTGGATTTATTTTCGTATAGTAATAATTATAATGCAAGATATAAAATTATTGAAAAATTTAACATAAATTTAATTAATGTTATGTTTTTACTTTTAATCACGTTATTATTCACGTTATATAAGTTTTTTAATACTTTACTAATGCACTGTTTGTAGTAATTTTTTACTGTCGACAAAATAGAATGTAACTAGGTACTTTGAGAGCAGATACTATGATCTATAAATAATTAAAAATAACTCACTGTAGGTCCTGAGCCTGGTCCTCTATATGAGCCTCACAGCGTGTTTCCTTTGTTCGGTGTATCTTCGAGGTGCTGCGACTAGTGAGTGTCTTTTAAATTTAATACTAAAACAATCTAAAAACTATACGAGTATATCCCGAACCTTTTCATTTCCTTGCTTCTATGGATAAAAGTCACTTAAGATGTGTACTTCTATTGTGGAACATATCAGTTGGATTTTTAAAATAAAGTTGTCCATATGTGATCCCACGCATGTGA
This sequence comes from Homalodisca vitripennis, assembly GCF_021130785.1. Lineage (NCBI taxonomy): Eukaryota > Metazoa > Arthropoda > Insecta > Hemiptera > Cicadellidae > Homalodisca > Homalodisca vitripennis. The sequence goes on from NW_025776424.1 coordinate 7,419, forward strand.
CCTATGTTTATCATTTTTTTAAACAAACATGAGATTTCTTTGTAGTTTGTTTTCTAGTCTAGTGATCAGGAATTTTCAAGTATAAGTAAAAAGCCATGAGTCTCTGTAAAGTGATAAAATATTTTCACCAAAAATGAAAGTGATCGCCAGCCAAAACTAGCTTTACTGGTCGTAATTAAATGCGCTACAAAGAAGTAAAACAAAATCAAGTGATATGTTTGTTAGAGATAATAGTTTCAATTTAATCATTCAAATCCAATCGTGAGACACATAAATCATAGTGATATTACCGTCAGCCAACGATATTATAGAAAGTATAAATTAGCCATTTTTAAGTATTAGTTACTGATATCAAGCATTCCAAGTTTAAATATTTTTATTGAAGTTTGGCCTACGAAATTTTAAACCTGTAAATTATTATTTTAAAAATATACTAGTATACTTATTTTTTATATTTTACTCATCAAACGTTTTTCTGCGAGTCCCAGTGAGACAGCTCAGGATGTACTATGTGTCTGTACTACACAACCCTGCAACTGTTGGTTGGACACTTCTAATGTTTAAATTCTCGAACATGGTATATATATGAGTGAGTACTAATATATACCCGACAATTAGTACAGACAATTGTGTCTTGCATCAGTATATGTATTATTAAATGTGCAAATAAAAAAACATTTTTTAACTTTATAATAACTTACATTTATTTTACCAAACAAATATGTAAATATAAAAATGAGATAACTCTTTTATGCTCTATCTTGTGTCATTTTATTCAACACTTTATAATTCAAATGAATACGTATTACATATATAGATTTAAATTTTTATCTAATGAATCAGTTACATATAAGTTCAATTAATTTCATACGCCTTGACCAGTAATGTACGTAACATTGGACGTGAAATAAATATCTACTTCGTCAGTTGTTGTTGGACACTGAGGTTAGAACTTTGTATTGTTTGTTAGTAAACGGTTTGTATCTTTTGAATATATAACGTGTCCTGTGATAACGTTATGAAAAGTAGTTTACTGGAATTTAATTTTACCCAGATTTTCCCTCGCCTAAGCACTATAATTCACGAATTCGCCTACAAATATATAATTTGCATCTAATATAACTTATTGGCTGTGATATTAGTAGAGTATAATAATAAAAACATTTGGCATTCTTGCTACTATTAGTTAGCAATCATGAAATGTAATACGCTTTGGGAAGAAAAGCATTGATGGAGGTATTTCCTGATTCAATTTACAAGAGAAAACGGCAAAACTATCTGCAGGAGAGAATACATACGTTCACCGTACTCTGAAAAATTAATGGTCTAATAGTTTCACGTTGCAGTTCTAAACCATAAATCTGCGCAAATTTTACTATATTACAACATTATTTAGGAGCTCGTGTTACTTTTCTTTTTTATATGTTAGGTCGGTGGACACTTGAATTTTTAGTCCGATTTTAGAAAAGACGGAAAGCCCAGAGCTTAGAATAACGGTATGAAAGGGGATTTTAACGGATAAAAACCAGTTGTGTTTAGAAAGCTCTCTCTCGCTACCCGTCTCTCTGTCAGCACGTATCCTTCAAAGTCCTGAATGTATGGTCTTAATTTTGTTGTCCTGCTCTTGTCCGCTATTACTCATCAACGTTGTTCTGGTGAGTTCTTATCCCTGCTCCTTATAAGACGAGACAAAATCGAAGGATTACGACTCTAACCCCTGTAGCTATAATGGGGAATAACCCCTCCATGTCAAAACATGATCATTTTAATTACACAGTAACTCGAAATATTTTCATAATATTATTGTAATTTGTTACGTTTTACGTAACAGTCTTTGCTGAATTTGCGTGAAGAGTTTTAAACTCTAAAGCTTATTATTCCACTTTCGATATATAATGTGGAGAGATTGAAAAATCATACAGAATACAAATGTGTAAATCTCACGTAGAAAATATAGAAATTGTTTTGCTTACTAAGTGATAGGCTTTGTAATTAATGGACAAACTCATGGGGTTGGATATACCTGAGGTCACACTAATTCACACAGACCGAGCATCTTGGCCCAATACTTTAGCTGTAGCCGGAAAAGTAAAGATTAGTAGACTGGGAGTCTAAATATGAATACTCGAAGTACTTGAAGTTGTACTCATATTTAAAGAGCACTCGTAAACTTGCCTAAAACAAAATCACAACAGTATTAGCTATTTATCGAGTTAACTTATAATCATGACAACGTGGTCTCGTCAGAATTACATCGCCACAACTTATCTCTGTATTATATTTCCAAATAAAACATCATCAAAGGTGAGCTACCTTATTATTTACGTTTTTATCTTGATATTAAATTTTAATTAGTTTTCTCGCATGAATGAGTTAGTTTTTAATACAAAAAAGGAGCGCTAGGTGTTGCTTGGCAGCAAGATGTTCAGCTACAAAGTTCAAAAGAGAAAAGATTATTACGCGTGAGAATTAAGTTATTAGTCCGCCAAGAATTTAGTTCCAAAAACATCAGATTATACTAATGCTAATCCGTGACAGCGTTGCCGAAATATATCTTATATAAATGGCGCTCAGCCCAATTCCATGGTTGGACATGAACCATCATATAACTTATTCTTGTCTACATGGAAATTGCATGCAAGGTTTTATACCAGTTTTTCTGGTAAGCAAGCGAGGATACAAAAACGCAAGATTGCGATAAAGTTATTTATTGACAACAACGTTTAACATTGACTACAATATACTATATTTTATTTTTACTCCACGAAGAAAAGTGTTACTTGTAAAAATCTTACATTGTAGTATTCAGGTTCTTTATATATTCATGTATCTATTTTATCGTTTCCATCATAGTTACCTAAAGGAACTTTGCAAAAATATTCCTTGACGCTCACTAAAATATCATCGGTTATAATGAAATAATATTAAGCACAGCGTTCCTCAAATATAAATTAAGCTTCATGCAATTTTTTTATTCTTTAGGTATGTTCGTTTTCCGGGATATCTTGCAAACTACCAGATATAAAAACATTGAAATATTTCAAGCCTCATGAGTGTTATTTATTGGCTTAAGCTAAGTGAATTAATTCATTTTTCAATATTACACAATTAACATAAGTGGAATGTAGTGTGACAATATAGGGACTCAGAGCTTAACATGATGTGTACCAGATTCTGATAGCAAAATATTGCACTTCTCAGTACACGTTAATGGTAGCCAAAGTTATAAACTTTATATTTATGTTTTTCGTGACTATTATCATTATAAATTCTTTTAGTTAGTGGAATACAGTGCGTATTTTAAAAATGGTTTTGTAATAACTGTTAATATCAGACACGTAAGTTTTTGTATAAGATGATATAATTTTGAGTTGAAGTCCAGTGAATTTAGCATAATTAGATAAATTAACGTGGAAATGCATGTTGTGATTTATCAGCGCCTGATCTGTGAGTTCCGTGCTGTTTGTGTTAGTTAATATGTTAGTTAATACTTTCTACCTGTATCATTAAAACAACATATATTGTTATAGTTCGATTAGTATAATTTTTGATAAAACAGATAAATGTAACATGTTGAATAACCCTGACCCAAGAATCTTCACATGTGTGGTAAGGGATGTGCCGCTTCTGGACATCCATAACGTTGGCGAGATTTAAGTGACACATACAGTTTTGTTGTGCCTAGTTGTAAGTTCAGCTGGTAATCCCTGCTGGGTTGTAAATATAATATAACTTATATAAAGGAATATCGTTTTTTATACAGAAATATTAAATGGTCTCTACCATGATACGTATAATAATGTAGAATAATAATTAGTTAAAGTCCAGGAGAGTAACCAATGTCAACTACACGATGAGTATAGAAAGTTAATTAAACCAGTACGACAACCTTACTAGTGTTAGGACAGAGGTTTGAACATTGCAGACTGGTTATGAAAATATATGATTTAGCAATAACGTGACATATCGAGTATTTTGCCTGGATATTGGATCTAAATTATGAAAATTTATCACGTTGACATTAATGTAAGTTGAGTTTACAAAATATGTTTGTCTCTATAGTATGTATGTGTTCAGGTGAAATGATAACAAAAAACTATTTCCTGTTAATAGTGTCATGACGTAAACAAGCAAGTGAAGGGGAAAAGTATAAAAAAGAAAAGATGAAACCCACAACAGTGGACATCTTGTATCTTTTAAATATTCATAGATAAAAAAGAACATGCATTATCAAGATTTTGATAAATTCAATACTGTTATTTAAAAACTTCGTTGAACTCATGCCACATTAGGTTGGAGAAGCACGACCAGGAACAAGTGCAATGGCCAAGAGCTCGAAAAAAGCCAGGACCTTTTTAATTGTTTCATTAAACGTTCTAAATCGTTCAACACGCAGGACGTGGAAAATATACATCTGGAGTAAGCTGGCGAAGACAAGGATCGAGACAGGGACTTATAGATGAGTTACTTTTCTTCTTTAAAAGTTTTTTTCTATGTTTATTTTTCTTAATGAAAGTAATTTAAATCTTTCTAAAAAGCACATCTAGCAAATACAGTGAAACAGTTCCAATTTAATTATAACGGGTTTGCAGTTAAAAGGATTACAGTTTTAATTAAATTTTACAACAAGTTTATTTCCTAGTTACATCTTACTTTCGTATGTTTTGTGGACGAACTGAAAGAATTTGTGATCTATGATTTTAAAACCCTTCAGCACTCGAAGTGTGCAGAAAGAATCAGTTTAAAACTATCTTCTTCTGAAACCTCCAATTGTGTTAAGATCCATTCTCTAATATTTTATAAAATGTGTAAAGATTACCAAAAGAATTATTTACTTAAATGTGTCTGAGAGAAATCTTTCAATAGCAGGGAAACAGTTTCAGTATAATTATAACGCATTTGCAGCTGAAAGGATCATAATGTTTAATGAATTCACAATAAGTATATTTTCTTGTTATATCTTGACCTACAAAACAACTTTCATATGTTTTGTGGATGAACTGAAATAACTTTTAATATATGGTTTTATATCCCTTCAGTACTCTTAAGTGTATAGAAAGAATCAGTTTACAACTATGTTTTCTAAAACCTCCAAATGTTTTAAGATCCATTCTCACATATGTTATCAAAAGTGTAAAGATTGCCTAGAGAATTATTTACTTAAATGTGTCTGAGAGAAATCTTTCAGGCATTTTATAGTAGTGTACATATTGAAAATAATTTTAAATTGGTAAATGTTAGTTCATTTAGGATTAAATTTCAGAAACGTATTGCGTTAATTTGTTTAAACTCATTGACTTATATAGAGGGTGTTGTACAGATTTGAGGATAATTATGGTCTTTATATTTTAATTTATTCAACTAGTTGATGAGATTACCACCACAGCTTGGTTTATACACATAACTGTAAAACTGCATTAGCTTTGAAAGAAAAGGGAGTAAATTGCAAACTAGATCTTTAAAGAGCTTCAAACTTTTTGTAATGGAAACTGAGGATGTGGATGCATTCTTTTGAATTCGTAGAAGGAACACACTATATTAAATAAATACGTTTGTTTATCACTCGATATTAAGGTCATATCAGATTTGAATCCTAATTATCGAGAACGTTGTATTCATCAATGTTATTGCAAAACATCTCGTACTTCGACAACCATGGAGATAACGTAACTCGAATAAGTACTTCAAATGTATATTAGCTCTAAGTTTTTTTTAAATTTTTGAATTGTTTTAAAACAGATATTAGATGAGATAGAAGTACGTGTTATTAAAAAAATAAGGTTTACAGAAAATATTTGTTACATTTTATTATTTAAATTATTCTCAGTTCCTATCTTGTTATTAGAGGTGATGCTAGTGTTACTTCAAATTAATTTTTTCAAATCTAAATACCACCTTTACTCGTCACATGTACAAGTTTTTAAATTCAAGTACTCGTACACCTAAAATTTCGTAAAAACTATCGAACTTAAATGTTGACTTAGTGAACCTACAAAAAATAAATATTAATTCTCTGGCGATTTCTGGAGATTACTAATACAGTTATTTAAATTTTATTGTAACCAAGATGTTGACTGAAATTACATCGGTAATGGTTTAATTCTGCAGATTGCTCTCTCATTTTTTAGCTGAGGCGTTGTTCATCACAACGTCTCATTCTAGTTTGTAGAAAGTATAATTTTGAAAGCGACATTGAAATATAATAAGGTATTTATATTAGTTCATTACTTTAATTGAATATATCTTAATTCTTATAGTGTGAAAAATACATCTGGTGTTAAAGTCAGTAAGTAATTGAATCACTTGAACATCACAGACCATATTTATAACAAAAAAGATTATTATAGTTGAAACAAATTATTAAATATAATAAATAAACATAATTCAGTTAGTGGTTTTATACATAAAAACTTAGCATAAACTGTTTTCTACTCAAGATAAATATTTATCCAACTGAATAATTGCTAGAAAATTTTCAATTATAAATAATTTAGGAAATATTTTCTCCTTATAAGTTTTAAAATAGTTAGCACATATATATGAGCGAATACAAAGTGTAAGTGAGATTGGTACATGGGATTGCTAAGTTGTGAATTGATTTTTTCTGCACACTTTGGGTACAGACAGAATTAAAGACAGCCCAAGACAAGGTTCTTTCTGTATTTACACACAAAAATTTACCAAATATTTCATTGAATAATTAATTTCTAAGAAAAGCGAAAAACCACGAAATTAAAGCATATGCAAAATGAATAAAATAGAATTTACTTCAATTATCATTAAATTGGAACTTTTCCTGTGTTTTGTGCTTTAATTAATACTTTCTAAAACTAGAATGAAATTTGGTTTGGGTAACTAGAGATAGTATGAAGAACAACTTAGATCTCTAAATTATAAAAGTAACTCATCCATGTAAGGCCTAGCCCTGGTACCGGCCATCGCATCTCTTACGCGCTACGAGTTGAATGGATACTGAACACAAGATGTAGAATTATCTAAAAACAAGTCAATAAATTACCTATCCCTTGATGTCTCCAGGGATATTAAACAGTTTCTGTACGTACGTTTTATATGTTTACCTTAATTTTCTCTTATCAACATTGCTTCTTTACGCCATCACTAGTACTGACATTAAACCGAGTTTTATTGTTATGTGATTGTTAATACATATTATAAAGACAAATTTGTGTTTAAAATATAATTTAAATTTGATTTCTGTCTTAGGTTATGGTGTATATGGTAATATAGAAAAAGTGCATATATGATTCAGTTCCTTGGAAAAAAAATATAAACTGTTACCCCCTGTACGCTTTGGGTACAGAATGATAAACAATAGCCTAAAACAAAAGTTTAGCTGCTTCTACGCAAAAATAACAAAGGGAATTTGTTAATTACTATAACTATAGCACACAAAAAAGAAAGGAATCTGAAATAATTATTTAAATTAAATATTAGGTTATATAATTAAATGATGATATGTATAATTTGTAATCACGTTATCATTACATATGAACTGTTCCAGTGTTTTTGTTATGATTAATACTCGCTAACAATATGAATATAAACTGCTTTGTGTAACGATAGATAATTAGTGTGGATATTGTGATTTCTAAACAATAAAAGTAAAATAAAATAACTCATCCTTGTATGTCCTGGTCCTACTCCTGGTCTTGATGGTGGTTCTCCGACTTACTTAGAAATACACTACTTTTGAACGAGGAAACAGAACTGTCCAACACTAAAGAAATTTCAAAACATTTAATTGTGGTTTCTATGGAAATCTTCAATTTTAATTAATATTACTTTTGGTATTTTTTAGCTGTTTCGCTTCTTTTATTGCTGTATTAAACTACTTTTATGATCAAGTCTTTTATCAACATTAAAAATACAGAAAACGTTATAAATTTTTATTACATAATTATAAATACGTATATTCCTAGCAGACAAACTTGGAATAAAACATATTTTAAGGATTTTTTGTCCGTATACCTAACACGGTAAAATATGTTGTATGGTATAAAATATCTAAGGAGAGTGTTTGGTATGTCATTTACGCTGTCGTTCATTCGCATAAAAACATCCTCCGTATGTTCCATAAATATATGACATTAATCAAGTAGTATAAAATACAGATGAATTTTCAATTTCCTTACAAGATTATAGCTATTAAAATATAAAAATCTTATTACAAGTAAAAAGCACTAATGTAATTATGTACATGCTTAACTCACAATATTGAACAGTTTTTTATTTTACATAATCTTGTGTATTAGAGAGAATTGGCAAAATTAGCTCAATTGTTTTCCTACAAAACCTCCTGTATGTATCAAAGATTTTAAAGACGTAAATTTATTGAAACGGATAAATTATAATTTCCTTATAATGATGTTTATATTATATTTTGAGTTTACAACCGTTAGAAAAAAATATGTCTTTTCCGATGAAAAAAATTTGCATGTCTGAAAAATCCGATGAAAGGGTCATATTTTAAAAAGATCGAGAACTTTCTTATCTCTGAGATTGTAAGTCAATGGAGGACAGAGCATCAACTACTAAAGGCTCCCAATGTGAAAATTTTTATTGCATAATGGTTACTATTATAAATATAAATTTTTATGATTTCTTATATACTAGGACTTTCGATAGGTTACAATTTTCTTAGGTCTTAAACTGTCCCAGTTCACGCCTCTCATATTTTGGGAGCTTTTTATTTTGGGAGTTTCTTAACAATGACAATACCTATAATAGAAGCTGAGTTTTTCTTAAGTCAGATGATTCCAGAGGCTGGGATATTCTATAGATCAAATTGAATATTCGAAAGTTATGTTGATGCCATAGACTGGAGAGGTAGAGGTTAGTGTTCCCGAGAGGCTACCGATTCTAGTTATGGGAAGATGCTACAGGCTAAAATACTCACAGAGAATAAGGATGTTTACAAAAGCATGCCATTCCGAAAGCTTAACAGTTTTACAGAGTGTGGTCTTAGTAATTTGGGCAGAGGCTCAATCTAACTTTAGTGTAACAGAAATCTGCCGTTCCAATTATTCTTTACATTAACAATATTGATTCATATATTTTACATGTCAATCAGAACTTTTTATAGCATATATTTGTTTAATATCTAAGGATTATTAAAAAAAAAGGAATTTTGAAAAACATAATAATGGTAGGAATACAAAATTAAAATCTTCTATTAGAACTTTTGACTTTTTCATACATTTTAGTAATATTGTTCTATTACGTTCCTCTATTTTTCCTTGATACACTCTCGATTGCAATATCGTATAACATATTGGGGCAGTACATATAAGTATTTGAAAGATAAATTAAGAACCACCCAAAAAATCTTTTGGCGTAACATGTAAACAATTTAAAAAATGGAAAGTTCCTTTCCCCTCTACAAAGTAATATATATTAAACCTACTCAACATGTTTTTGTGTAAAAAGTCCTAAGATTTTGTACTAAAAAATTTATGTAAATTGAAATAATTTTAGACTACCCAAGGTTAAATAAGTCTAATTTTCGCCATTGTTTTCAATATTTGGGCCCACGGGTATTAATCACATTCCATTAAACATGAAAAGAGGTACTTTTATAGAGTTTCACGTTCTTTATATATTTTGCATGTTGCTTTTTATATTTCTAATGTAGACGGGTTATTACGTTTAGTATTGTATTAGTATCAGCACCCTGTGTGATGATTAACATTAGCATATTGGCAAAATATACGGTGATGATTTGAAGTGGAAAAGGATTGTAGTTGAATATGTGAATAATCCAAATTTTATAGGGGCTTACTTTGAAAAACATAGTGTACAAGAAAATGTATTAAGTTCTTAATTACCAAATTATCAAATAAAGGTTATGTGTAATAATCCTTCATAATATTGGTGTTATCCATTGGATGAAGTAATTAACTGAACGGATTCATGTGACACCTGATAAAAAGGTAGCAGGAAATCTAGGTAATAATGTATTTCATGTTCAAGGAATAAGAGTTATTTGGAACTGATTCATTTACCTGCAAGTTATATATGATTCGAAATTGGTTGTATTATTTAACTGTTTATCATACGGCTGTTGGTTTACAAATTCTTAAACAGAACAATGTATGGAGTAGAATAAAACTATTACTCGTATAATATTTGGTTAATGACGATTTCTAATATAAATAGTTGTTGATACAATAAAGAGAGTTAAAGCGGAAAAAACGTGGGAATATTGTGTTCTAGCGCATGAGCTACTAAACAAAATCCTTACAGAAATGACGTAGGCCTACTCGTTTCAGGATTGCCTTAAAACGGTGAAAAAACTCAATATTGGAACTAACCAGTTAGTGAATACCATCATGAGTGGACTCATATAATAAATTGATCGCAATTTCTCATCTTATCTAATAAGACCCGAGTATGTAAAAACAAATATTGTCTTAAATTTTTTTTAATAATCAGCATTTAAAACGTTTTTAAAGTATTTTATTCTTAATTATTTAATTATTCCAATGGATAACACCAATATTATGAAGGATTATTACACATAACCTTTATTTGATAATTTGGTAATTAAGAACTTAATACATTTTCTTGTACACTATGTTTTCAAAGTAAGCCCCTATAAAATTTGGATTATTCACATATTCAACTACAATCCTTTTCCACTTCAAATCATCACCGTATATTTTGCCAATATGCTAATGTTAATCATCACACAGGGTGCTGATACTAATACAATACTAAACGTAATAACCCGTCTACATTAGAAATATAAAAAGCAACATGCAAAATATATAAAGAACGTGAAACTCTATAAAAGTACCTCTTTTCATGTTTAATGGAATGTGATTAATACCCGTGGGCCCAAATATTGAAAACAATGGCGAAAATTAGACTTATTTACCTTGGGTAGTCTAAAATTATTTCAATTTACATAAATTTTTTAGTACAAAATCTTAGGACTTTTTACACAAAAACATGTTGAGTAGGTTTAATATATATTACTTTGTAGAGGGGAAAGGAACTTTCCATTTTTTAAATTGTTTTACATGTTACGCCAAAAGATTTTTTGGGTGGTTCTTAATTTATCTTCAAATACTTATATGTACTGCCCCAATATGTTATACGATATTGCAATCGAGAGTGTATCAAGGAAAAATAGAGGAAACGTAATAGAACAATATTACTAAAATGTATGAAAAAGTCAAAAGTTCTAATAGAAGATTTTAATTTTGTATTCCTACCATTATTATGTTTTTCAAAATTCCTTTTTTTTTAATTAATCCTTAGATATTAAACAAATATATGCTATAAAAAGTTCTGATTGACATGTAAAATATATGAATCAATATTGTTAATGTAAAGAATAATTGGAACGGCAGATTTCTGTTACACTAAAGTTAGATTGAGCCTCTGCCCAAATTACTAAGACCACACTCTGTAAAACTGTTAAGCTTTCGGAATGGCATGCTTTTGTAAACATCCTTATTCTCTGTGAGTATTTTAGCCTGTAGCATCTTCCCATAACTAGAATCGGTAGCCTCTCGGGAACACTAACCTCTACCTCTCCAGTCTATGGCATCAACATAACTTTCGAATATTCAATTTGATCTATAGAATATCCCAGCCTCTGGAATCATCTGACTTAAGAAAAACTCAGCTTCTATTATAGGTATTGTCATTGTTAAGAAACTCCCAAAATAAAAAGCTCCCAAAATATGAGAGGCGTGAACTGGGACAGTTTAAGACCTAAGAAAATTGTAACCTATCGAAAGTCCTAGTATATAAGAAATCATAAAAATTTATATTTATAATAGTAACCATTATGCAATAAAAATTTTCACATTGGGAGCCTTTAGTAGTTTGATGCTCTGTCCTCCATTGACTTACAATCTCAGAGATAAGAAAGTTCTCGATCTTTTTAAAATATGACCCTTTCATCGGATTTTTCAGACATGCAAATTTTTTTCATCGGAAAAGACATATTTTTTCTAACGGTTGTAAACTCAAAATATAATATAAACATCATTATAAGGAAATTATAATTTATCCGTTTCAATAAATTTACGTCTTTAAAATCTTTGATACATACAGGAGGTTTTGTAGGAAAACAATTGAGCTAATTTTGCCAATTCTCTCTAATACACAAGATTATGTAAAATAAAAAACTGTTCAATATTGTGAGTTAAGCATGTACATAATTACATTAGTGCTTTTTACTTGTAATAAGATTTTTATATTTTAATAGCTATAATCTTGTAAGGAAATTGAAAATTCATCTGTATTTTATACTACTTGATTAATGTCCATATATTTATGGAACATACGGAGGATGTTTTATGCGAATGAACGACAGCGTAAATGACATACCAAACACTCTCCTTAGATATTTTATACCATACAACATATTTTACCGTGTTAGGTATACGGACAAAAAATCCTTTAAAATATGTTTTATTTCCAAGTTTGTCTGCTAGGAATATACGTATTTATAATTATGTAATAAAAATTTATAACGTTTTCTGTATTTTTAATGTTGATAAAAGACTTGATCATAAAAGTAGTTTAATACAGCAATAAAAGAAGCGAAACAGCTAAAAAATACCAAAAGTAATATTAATTAAAATTGAAGATTTCCATAGAAACCACAATTAAATGTTTTGAAATTTCTTTAGTGTTGGACAGTTCTGTTTCCTCGTTCAAAAGTAGTGTATTTCTAAGTAAGTCGGAGAACCACCATCAAGACCAGGAGTAGGACCAGGACATACAAGGATGAGTTATTTTATTTTACTTTTATTGTTTAGAAATCACAATATCCACACTAATTATCTATCGTTACACAAAGCAGTTTATATCATATTGTTAGCGAGTATTAATCATAACAAAAACACTGGAACAGTTCATATGTAATGATAACGTGATTACAAATTATACATATCATCATTTAATTATATAACCTAATATTTAATTTAAATAATTATTTCAGATTCCTTTCTTTTTTGTGTGCTATAGTTATAGTAATTAACAAATTCCCTTTGTTATTTTTTGCGTAGAAGCAGCTAAACTTTTGTTTTAGGCTATTTTTATCATTCTGTACCCAAAGCGTACAGGGGGTAACAGTTTATATTTTTTTTCCAAGGAACTGAATCATATATGCACTTTTTCTATATTACCATATACACCATAACCTAAGACAGAAATCAAATTTAAATTATATTTTAAACACAAATTTGTCTTTATAATATGTATTAACAATCACATAACAATAAAACTCGGTTTAATGTCAGTACTAGTGATGGCGTAAAGAAGCAATGTTGATAAGAGAAAATTAAGGTAAACATATAAAACGTACGTACAGAAACTGTTTAATATCCCTGGAGACATCAAGGGATAGGTAATTTATTGACTTGTTTTTAGATAATTCTACATCTTGTGTTCAGTATCCATTCAACTCGTAGCGCGTAAGAGATGCGATGGCCGGTACCAGGGCTAGGCCTTACATGGATGAGTTACTTTTATAATTTAGAGATCTAAGTTGTTCTTCATACTATCTCTAGTTACCCAAACCAAATTTCATTCTAGTTTTTAGAAAGTATTAATTAAAGCACAAAACACAGGAAAAGTTCCAATTTAATGATAATTGAAGTAAATTCTATTTTATTCATTTTGCATATGCTTTAATTTCGTGGTTTTCGCTTTTCTTAGAAATTAATTATTCAATGAAATATTTGGTAAATTTTTGTGTAAATACAGAAAGAACCTTGTCTTGGGCTGTCTTTAATTCTGTCTGTACCCAAAGTGTGCAGAAAAAATCAATTCACAACTTAGCAATCCCATGTACCAATCTCACTTACACTTTGTATTCGCTCATATATATGTGCTAACTATTTTAAAACTTATAAGGAGAAATATTTCCTAAATTATTTATAATTGAAAATTTTCTAGCAATTATTCAGTTGGATAAATATTTATCTTGAGTAGAAAACAGTTTATGCTAAGTTTTTATGTATAAAACCACTAACTGAATTATGTTTATTTATTATATTTAATAATTTGTTTCAACTATAATAATCTTTTTTGTTATAAATATGGTCTGTGATGTTCAAGTGATTCAATTACTTACTGACTTTAACACCAGATGTATTTTTCACACTATAAGAATTAAGATATATTCAATTAAAGTAATGAACTAATATAAATACCTTATTATATTTCAATGTCGCTTTCAAAATTATACTTTCTACAAACTAGAATGAGACGTTGTGATGAACAACGCCTCAGCTAAAAATGAGAGAGCAATCTGCAGAATTAAACCATTACCGATGTAATTTCAGTCAACATCTTGGTTACAATAAAATTTAAATAACTGTATTAGTAATCTCCAGAAATCGCCAGAGAATTAATATTTATTTTTTGTAGGTTCACTAAGTCAACATTTAAGTTCGATAGTTTTTACGAAATTTTAGGTGTACGAGTACTTGAATTTAAAAACTTGTACATGTGACGAGTAAAGGTGGTATTTAGATTTGAAAAAATTAATTTGAAGTAACACTAGCATCACCTCTAATAACAAGATAGGAACTGAGAATAATTTAAATAATAAAATGTAACAAATATTTTCTGTAAACCTTATTTTTTTAATAACACGTACTTTCTATCTCATCTAATATCTGTTTTAAAACAATTCAAAAATTTAAAAAAAACTTAGAGCTAATATACATTTGAAGTACTTATTCGAGTTACGTTATCTCCATGGTTGTCGAAGTACGAGATGTTTTGCAATAACATTGATGAATACAACGTTCTCGATAATTAGGATTCAAATCTGATATGACCTTAATATCGAGTGATAAAACAAACGTATTTATTTAATATAGTGTGTTCCTTCTACGAATTCAAAAGAATGCATCCACATCCTCAGTTTCCATTACAAAAAGTTTGAAGCTCTTTAAAGATCTAGTTTGCAATTTACTCCCTTTTCTTTCAAAGCTAATGCAGTTTTACAGTTATGTGTATAAAACCAAGCTGTGGTGGTAATCTCATCAACTAGTTGAATAAATTAAAATATAAAGACCATAATTATCCTCAAATCTGTACAACACCCTCTATATAAGTCAATGAGTTTTAAACAAATTAACGCAATACGTTCTGAAATTTAATCCTAAATGAACTAACATTTACCAATTTAAAATTATTTTCAATATGTTACACTACTATAAAATGCCTGAAAGATTTCTCTCAGACACATTTAAGTAAATAATTCTCTAGGCAATCTTTACACTTTTGATAACATATGTGAGAATGGATCTTAAAACATTTGGAGGTTTTAGAAAACATAGTTGTAAACTGATTCTTTCTATACACTTAAGAGTACTGAAGGGATATAAAACCATATATTAAAAGTTATTTCAGTTCATCCACAAAACATATGAAAGTTGTTTTGTAGGTCAAGATATAACAAGAAAATATACTTATTGTGAATTCATTAAACATTATGATCCTTTCAGCTGCAAATGCGTTATAATTATACTGAAACTGTTTCCCTGCTATTGAAAGATTTCTCTCAGACACATTTAAGTAAATAATTCTTTTGGTAATCTTTACACATTTTATAAAATATTAGAGAATGGATCTTAACACAATTGGAGGTTCAGAAGAAGATAGTTTTTAAACTGATTCTTTCTGCACACTTCGAGTGCTGAAGGGTTTTAAAATCATAGATCACAAATTCTTTCAGTTCGTCCACAAAACATACGAAAGTAAGATGTAACTAGGAAATAAACTTGTTGTAAAATTTAATTAAAACTGTAATCCTTTTAACTGCAAACCCGTTATAATTAAATTGGAACTGTTTCACTGTATTTGCTAGATGTGCTTTTTAGAAAGATTTAAATTACTTTCATTAAGAAAAATAAACATAGAAAAAAACTTTTAAAGAAGAAAAGTAACTCATCTATAAGTCCCTGTCTCGATCCTTGTCTTCGCCAGCTTACTCCAGATGTATATTTTCCACGTCCTGCGTGTTGAACGATTTTAGAACGTTTAATGGAACAATTAAAAAGGTCCCTGGCTTTTTTTCGAGCTCTTGGCCATTGCACTTGTTCCTGGTCGTGCTTCTCCAACCTAATGTGGCATGAGTTCAACGAAGTTTTTAAATAACAGTATTGAATTTATCAAAATCTTGATAATGCATGTTCTTTTTTATCTATGAATATTTTAAAAGATACAAGATGTCCACTGTTGTGGGTTTCATCTTTTCTTTTTTATACTTTTCCCCTTCACTTGCTTGTTTACGTCATGACACTATTAACAGGAAATAGTTTTTTGTTATCATTTCACCTGAACACATACATACTATAGAGACAAAACATATTTTGTAACTCAACTTACATTAATGTCAACGTGATAAATTTTCATAATTTAGATCCAATATCCAGGCAAAATACTCGATATGTCACGTTATTGCTAAATCATATATTTTCATAACCAGTCTGCAATGTTCAAACCTCTGTCCTAACACTAGTAAGGTTGTCGTACTGGTTTAATTAACTTTCTATACTCATCGTGTAGTTGACATTGGTTACTCTCCTGGACTTTAACTAATTATTATTCTACATTATTATACGTATCATGGTAGAGACATTTAATATTTCTGTATAAAAAACGATATTCCTTTATATAAGTTATATTATATTTACAACCCAGCAGGGATTACCAGCTGAACTTACAACTAGGCACAACAAAACTGTATGTGTCACTTAAATCTCGCCAAACGTTATGGATGTCCAGAAGCGGCACATCCCTTACCACACATGTGAAGATTCTTGGGTCAGGGTTATTCAACATGTTACATTTATCTGTTTTATCAAAATTATACTAATCGAACTATAACAATATATGTTGTTTTAATGATACAGGTAGAAAGTATTAAACTAACATATTAACTAACACAAACAGCACGGAACTCACAGATCAGGCGCTGATAAATCACAACATGCATTTTCCACGTTAATTTATCTAATTATGCTAAATTCACTGGACTTCAACTCAAAATTATATCATCTTATACAAAAAACTTACGTGTCTGATATTAACAGTTATTACAAAACCATTTTTAAAATACGCACTGTATTCCACTAACTAAAAGAATTTATAATGATAATAGTCACGAAAAACATAAATATAAAGTTTATAACTTTGGCTACCATTAACGTGTACTGAGAAGTGCAATATTTTGCTATCAGAATCTGGTACACATCATGTTAAGCTCTGAGTCCCTATATTGTCACACTACATTCCACTTATGTTAATTGTGTAATATTGAAAAATGAATTAATTCGCTTAGCTTAAGCCAATAAATAACACTCATGAGGCTTGAAATATTTCAATGTTTTATATCTGGTAGTTTGCAAGATATCCCGGAAAACGAACATACCTAAAGAATAAAAAAATTGCATGAAGCTTAATTTATATTTGAGGAACGCTGTGCTTAATATTATTTCATTATAACCGATGATATTTTAGTGAGCGTCAAGGAATATTTTTGCAAAGTTCCTTTAGGTAACTATGATGGAAACGATAAAATAGATACATGAATATATAAAGAACCTGAATACTACAATGTAAGATTTTTACAAGTAACACTTTTCTTCGTGGAGTAAAAAATAAAATATAGTATATTGTAGTCAATGTTAAACGTTGTTGTCAATAAATAACTTTATCGCAATCTTGCGTTTTTGTATAATCGCTTGCTTACCAGAAAACTGGTATAAAACCTTGCATGCAATTTCCATGTAGACAAGAATAAGTTATATGATGGTTCATGTCCAACCATGGAATTGGGCTGAGCGCCATTTATATAAGATATATTTCGGCAACGCTGTCACGGATTAGCATTAGTATAATCTGATGTTTTTGGAACTAAATTCTTGGCGGACTAATAACTTAATTCTCACGCGTAATAATCTTTTCTCTTTTGAACTTTGTAGCTGAACATCTTGCTGCCAAGCAAACACCTAGCGCTCCTTTTTTGTATTAAAAACTAACTCATTCATGCGAGAAAACTAATTAAAATTTAATATCAAGATAAAACGTAAATAATAAGGTAGCTCACCTTTGATGATGTTTTATTTGGAAATATAATACAGAGATAAGTTGTGGCGATGTAATTCTGACGAGACCACGTTGTCATGATTATAAGTTAACTCGATAAATAGCTAATACTGTTGTGATTTTGTTTTAGGCAAGTTTACGAGTGCTCTTTAAATATGAGTACAACTTCAAGTACTTCGAGTATTCATATTTAGACTCCCAGTCTACTAATCTTTACTTTTCCGGCTACAGCTAAAGTATTGGGCCAAGATGCTCGGTCTGTGAATTAGTGTGACCTCAGGTATATCCAACCCCATGAGTTTGTCCATTAATTACAAAGCCTATCACTTAGTAAGCAAAACAATTTCTATATTTTCTACGTGAGATTTACACATTTGTATTCTGTATGATTTTTCAATCTCTCCACATTATATATCGAAAGTGGAATAATAAGCTTTAGAGTTTAAACTCTTCACGCAAATTCAGCAAAGACTGTTACGTATAAAACGTAACAAATTACAATAATATTATGAAATATTTCGAGTTACTGTGTAATTAAAATGATCATGTTTTGACATGGAGGGGTTATTCCCATTATAGCTACAGGGGTTAGAGTCGTAATCCTTCGATTTTGTCTCGTCTTATAAGGAGCAGGGAAAGAACTCACCAGAACAACGTTGATGAGTAATAGCGACAAGAGCAGGACAAACAAAATTAAGACCATACATTCAGGACTTTGAAGGATACGTGCTGACAGAGAGACGGGTAGCGAGAGAGAGCTTTCTAAACACAACTGGTTTTTATCCGTTAAAATCCCCTTTCATACCGTTATTCTAAGCTCTGGGCTTTCCGTCTTTTCTAAAATCGGACTAAAAATTCAAGTGTCCACCGACCTAACATATAAAAAAGAAAAGTAACACGAGCTCCTAAATAATGTTGTAATATAGTAAAAATTTGCGCAGATTTATGGTTTAGAACTGCAACGTGAAACTATTAGACCATTAATTTTTCAGAGTACGGTGAACGTATGTATTCTCTCCTGCAGATAGTTTGCCGTTTTCTCTTGTAAATTGAATCAGGAAATACCTCCATCAATGCTTTTCTTCCCAAAGCGTATTACATTTCATGATTGCTAACTAATAGTAGCAAGAATGCCAAATGTTTTTTATTATTATACTCTACTAATATCACAGCCAATAAGTTATATTAGATGCAAATTATATATTTGTAGGCGAATTCGTGATTATAGTGCTTAGGCGAGGGAAAATCTGGGTAAAATTAAATTCCAGTAAACTACTTTTTCATAACGTTATCACAGACACGTTATATATTCAAAAGATACAAAACCGTTTACTAACAACAATACAAAGTTCTAACCTCAGTGTCCAACAACAACTGACGAAGTAGATATTTATTTCACGTCCCAATGTTACGTACATTACTGGTCAAGGCGTATGAAATTAATTGAACTTATATGTAACTGATTCATTAGATAAAAATTTAAATCTATATATGTAATACGTATTCATTTGAATTATAAAGTGTTGAATAAAATGACACAAGATAAAGCATAAAAGAGTTATCTCATTTTTATATTTACATATTTGTTTGGTAAATAAATGTAAGTTATTATAAAGTTAAAAAATGTTTTTTATTTGCACATTTAATAATACATATACTGATGCAAGACACAATTGTCTGTACTAATTGTCGGGTATATATTAGTACTCACTCATATATATACCATGTTCGAGAATTTAAACATTAGAAGTGTCCAACCAACAGTTGCAGGGTTGTGTAGTACAGACACATAGTACATCCTGAGCTGTCTCACTGGGACTCGCAGAAAACGTTTGATGAGTAAAATATAAAAAATAAGTATACTAGTATATTTTTAAAATAATAATTTACAGGTTTAAAATTTCGTAGGCCAAACTTCAATAAAAATATTTAAACTTGGAATGCTTGATATCAGTAACTAATACTTAAAAATGGCTAATTTATACTTTCTATAATATCGTTGGCTGACGGTAATATCACTATGATTTATGTGTCTCACGATTGGATTTGAATGATTAAATTGAAACTATTATCTCTAACAAACATATCACTTGATTTTGTTTACTTCTTTGTAGCGCATTTATTACGACCAGTAAAGCTAGTTTTTGGCTGGCGATCACTTTCATTTTTGGTGAAAATATTTTATCACTTTACAGAGACTCATGGCTTTTTACTTATACTTGAAAATTCCTGATCACTAGACTAGAAAACAAACTACAAAGAAATCTCATGTTTGTTTAAAAAAATGATAAACATAGGTCACATGCGTGGGATCACATATGGACAACTTTATTTTAAAAATCCAACTGATATGTTCCCAATAGAAGTACACATCTTAAGTGACTTTTATCCATAGAAGCAAGGAAATGAAAAGGTTCGGGATATACTCGTATAGTTTTTTAGATTGTTTAGTATTAAATTTAAAAGACACTCACTAGTCGCAGCACCTCGAAGATACACCGAACAAAGAAAACACGCTGTGAGGCTCATATAGAGGACCAGGCTCAGGACCTACAGTGAGTTATTTTAATTATTTATAGATCATAGTATCTGCTCTCAAAGTACCTAGTTACATTCTATTTTGTCGACAGTAAAAATTACTACAACAGTGCATTAGTAAAGTATTAAAAACTTATATAACGTGAATAATAACGTGATTAAAAGTAAACATAACATTAATTAAATTTATGTTAAATTTTTCAATAATTTTATATCTTGCATTATAATTATTACTATACGAAAATAAAATCCAAATAGTACGTTCTTCGTAAAAGCAATGGTAGGTTTTCTATTAAATTTGCGTTTTGGAGAGTTTTTAAATCTTTATGTACCCAAAACGTAAATTTAAAATCTGCTTTAATTTTTTCGAATAAAGACATTGAATGAGGTTATCAATCTTTAATCTGGTTTATACAAATTAATAAAAACATATAAAATATGACTCACAGCCATTTTTTCGGTATTCTGTAGTTGCAACAGTGAGTTCAAAGTGGTGTGTACTACCTGACTAATATTAAACATTCCTAACTAGTTTATGTTTAAATTCATAAAATATAATAATTCCTAATATTAATAAAATATAATTACTGTGAAAAGTATCAAAAAAAAACAATAATATCATTTTGTTTGGTACTCCCCCATAAAACATGAAACAAAACCACTCAATAAAAATATTACAGTTATCAATGCCATACTGAACTCCATTTCCATTACCAATAATTACACTTTTCACATTAACCGAATTCTAATTTTCTTTTTATGAGAAGAACTTTTCACTATATAGCAATATTAACTATAACATATTGTTGCAAAAGGTGAACTTGCATGTATAGTGGGCATACGCTGAAGAATTCTTATTCTTTAGTATTTGAATAATTTTTAATAGTAGCACCAGTAACGCCTAAAATTATGCAGAATTTTAAATATCTTTTTAATTTGATCAAATAAATATATTGAATATGACTGGTACAAGATATGATTCATACTAAAGGGATGTTATTTGAAATATATCTGAGAGTGATAACAGTTTTTAAGTATGTATATTTATAGAGCCTAACAATAAGCTATATTCGTATAGTCATTTTATTTTCAAGAAACTGGTGTTTAGTTTTTCTAAAAAGTTTATACTGATTCGTTTAATCTGAAGAATAAAAAAGAATTCCTGTAATGTGTCTGGTAGCTGCGATACACTATCCTTTTGTAAACATTTACTTTCCACAGCGGGCTCACTTTTGGCTGGTTAACACCTTCCAGTTGAAACCGTACAGCAAAAACAGATATTTCACTTAAATATGAGAAAACATTACGAATGTCCATGAGCGGCACATCATTAACTGCAAATGTCGAGATTCAAGAACGCAAGGGTAATGCTGGTTTCAAAGTACGACCGAGCGATACGGATTCTGTAAAAGAACTGCCTCCACGATGCCATAGCCATCTCCTTGGATAACCTCGACGACCTCTTCCGGCGATAGGGTGGCTGGGAGACCTTTGATCACCACCTTGAGGAGGCGCTCAGTGGTCATGGCGAAAGTGTGGAACTTCAGCCCCTGTTCCTGTAAGTATATTTGTAGTTTCCGAAAGTGGGCCACGTTGCTCGTCTTCAGCCGTAGCGTCCGAGCGGTGCAGATTGCCTTCACGTCGCCCCCAACCAGCTGTTTGATGGTAACAGCATGGCTGGCCTATCCTTTGGGGACGTCCAGGATGATGGGAGGAATGCGTGGCCCTCGCTCGACGTCCATGTCTTCGCCTGCGTTGGTGTCCGTCCGTCGGCTTTTCGACGGAAGAGTCGGAGCTGGAACCGCTTGTCGTTTCCGCAGACCCGCGGTGGGACGGCCTGAAGTTCCAGAATTGGCCTCAGAAGTAGCTGGATCCATCAGCTGGGAAACTGGAGCAGAAGTCCCCGGTGGTGTCAGGTGGCCTTTGGAAAGGCATTTTTGAGATTTCCGACCGGCGTGGGTTCCCCTGGCACTTGGTCGCCGCACCCTGGCAGCTCTCGGGGGTAATCCTGACTTCACCCGGGCCATGTTCTCCTCTCCCGGGTGACACGGCGTTGCTGGGTCGAGATGTGGTTGGCAGGCCGTGGATGGTCTCCAATGGGCCATCGGAGGTCTCCATCAGGCCGTGGGAGGTCGCTGGGGCAGCAGGAGCCGCAATCCGGGCCTCTTTTTCAGAAGAATCAACCCTAAAAGTCGAGGTGGATGCTTGACCAGTCAGTAGTCCTTTATTCATGTAAACTTTGTGTGGGATCTTGTTTTTGTTGATTTTTAATCTTATTTGCTCTTCTGAGTCTGAACTCTCTGAACATTCTGAGGGTGAATAGTTCTTGTCTTCATCTATGTCATCACTATTATCAATCAAAGCTTTGAAAATATTAAATCTATTACTATTTTGCTGATCTATTGTTTTTTGGGAATGGTGGTATTTACAAGTTCATGTATAGTTAATAAAAATTTTTATAGTTGATCAATAGAAGTATATTCTTACGTACGCCACAGAACCATCCCTTCGGCATTTTGTAGGAACTTAAATATTCAAAAATAGTTTAATATAGTGTATGAAAACCCGCAAAGATTATGAACGCTTAACTATAGTAAGTTAAATTTTATACATGTAGGATTTCAAAAAATAAAGTGGAACTTATTGTATAAAAATTTGGTCTATCATTTGTAGTACATTAAATTAATTACGGAAGTTTACACCAGAGCACTCTTCCACGCAACATTTAATAGACAATGTTTAATTTTATTTAAACTTAGGGCAAAGCAATGCCGGACTTATTTGTTGCTTGTAATACTGAGGTTTTCAGCATAAAGTAATAATTATTATCAGTGTTATGATGAAATAAAAGTAGTTGTGCAGGATAGGTGATAGCTGTAGTTTGGGTTCAGGTGAACCTATCTGCTTCATAAAACTGTTACAATGATGGTCCTTGATTAAATATTTGATTAAAATTTAGTAACAATATAAATAATATGTCTTAGATAATTGTAATTGTAATCGATTTTATAGGTCAATTATTACAACTCATTTAGGCAAGATTGTTAATTATCTGAGTATGTGAAACATGCCGTGAAGGAATAGTTCTTGTTGATGCAACACCTGATATCGAGTTTATAATTTTAGAGTACAAGATTAATAAAACGTTGCAGTACACTTCAGTACAGATTAATATACTGTCAACATTATATACAATCAGTCGTTTTTTATATATTGTATTACTATTGAGACTTTTATATATGTTCATTATTTAATATCATAAAAGACAAAACATTATAAAAAATATCAAACACTGAAAATGTGTTAAACTTTCCAACACATGCTTTTTTAAGAACGCATTATAAGTGGAAATAAAAATTACAAACACTTTTAAATCAATAAAATATTTCTGGATCATAACAGTGGTTACTAATTATTGTGAAAATATCATTACATTACGCATTTGGTATGGTACTACCCAATAAACCCATTGCTAGGCCCTCTAGTAAAGCTGCAATGTAAAAAACAGAATTCATTAAAATGCAACACTAGATACATCACAGTATAATTGTAAGACGCAACTTATAGCCTACAACTTATCATACTTTAGTTGGTATGTTGGTACTGGTATTGAATTGGTGGTTACCCATAATTATTATATGTATAAGCACTTTACTCATCAATACGCCTATGATAAATATGCCTACATTATACGCATCACAGATACATTATAGCCTAGAAGTGTTTACATGGTTTTGATTCTTAGACAATACAAAATGTAATATTGTATACATAAAACATGAATAATACTCTGTGTACATTGCAAATAAGTTTTCCAACTTACATATTCATTTCAGGAATACAAAAATCTATTTGACTTATCATTACTCATTGATTATTGTAAAATATGTCACACTAAAAGAGAACTCTTATAACAATTTCAAGTTCCATTACGAAAGCGTAAAGCATTATTACAAGCATGACTAGTCGGTTCGTTTTATTCCTTTCACATTTAACGTTTGCTGTTCGCTTTGAGATGTAATCAATGACAGTGATGAAATCACCTTAAAATAGCACTAACTTTAATTTTTGGTGTGCTGTTTTTCAAATGTAGTATAGTTATTAAAACGCCGTTTATCGATGTATAGTCTCCGTTGTTATTAACTGACTATGTCCACTCTAATTTTGTCAATTAATAATCGAAAAAAGCGATTTTAACATTTTATTATCTTCTATTTAAGTAATAAAGGCATTTAAATGATAACATTGTTAAATGGGACTGGATAAAAGGCAATTTTGAACATTTTGCCCACTAAGCAGTGAGGCGCTGTGTACTAGGAAGTACCTTAAATAGCCAACATGATCTTTAGCTCTGGATCCTTATATTATATGTGTGTGCGTGTGTTCAAAATCTGTTATAAAATAGAACAGGCAAAAAATACGTCTGGTCACACACAGACTATGAAATTGTCGTATCTTTAGCTCAGATCAAAGTCAAAAATCTTACACCGGCTGGTATCGGCTCTAGCAATGCTAGTTAGTATTTTTAATATTGGATTATTGCAGCTATTCGCTTGTATGTATTGTTACAGAGAAATTTATGGGTGCTATTAACACTTAGAACGTAGTACGTAGTATATTCGTAGTTTCACTCTTTAACTTTGGGATCCAAAAACATTACAATTTAAAATTAATCTAGTTAACTGGAATGTCTTCCAGTCCCATCATATATTTTAATAGTGTTTAATTAGCCATTGAAAAGACATATTTATAAAATATCTGACGTGTAAATGTCATCTGGAAATCTCTATATCCTGGAATATTCTAATCGTAACTGTATGATTGTCTTTTTTTGGATATAGCGTGAGTTATAATTATCTATATTTTTATTTTTATTTTTGTCTATCTACACATGAACTGTGCCAACTGATTCCATAAAAAATCGATGAGTTAGATTGGGTCAGCTCTTCGAATGATGTATTAAAAACCATTGAGTACCAAGCTATAAATAAAAATGAATAGTAAAAAAAAACCGTATTTCATAAATTTTAACTAAGCTCCACCACGTTTTTTCACGTGTAGAATATAAAAGTTTTAAATTGATTATTTTTATGATTAATTTTTAAAGATTTTTATTATATCTAAAACGACGCTATATCATAGAGTCGAAAGCGGGTGAATAGTGTTGAATATATGTTGATTTTGGAAGGCCAAATGTATAAAAATAAAACTATTGGATAGACGCTCCACGCTCCCGGTTTATCCATCTTCATACATGATGAAGATGGATAAATCATCTATCAAATTCCGATTTGCAGAACATTATTAGGATCACTGTCAATAAATCCTAAAGGCCTACAAAATATTCTGCAAGTTTGCATCTCTTCATCCTCTCTGTGCCGATATGTGACTGTATCAATTCAGGGTCAAACCGTGACACTACAGACGTGTTGGATCCTGCACCAGTCTGCGGATTACTTTTTTTTAATCAATTATTAGAAAATGGTGTATTCCAATAAGAAGGGCTCCTCCTTCAATTAAATGTTTACATAGTTGTTTACTAAAAAATTTTATTCAGCATTTTCTTAACGAAGGTGGTATCTCACTAAAAAGAGAATAAATTTAGTGAAAACATGTACGTCCTGTGCTGATATGGTCAAAGGCTTCTTCAAGCCCAAAATCGAGGATATAACAGCTCCTTATTTTTAACATTCTCTAAGATGGTTATATTTATTCTAAGCAACACCACATATGTATTTATATGTGTCATAGTTAACCTTTTATATTTAAAAATATAAAAAAATCACTTCCGAAATTTGCATAATAATATTAAAACTATAAAATGTTAAAGGCACGAGGGTAATCAAATGTCAACAATGCAATAATTGCAGAAGTTTCATTGAGCCAGTGCGACCACCCTACTAGTATAGCAGACATTTTATAACTTACATAACTGGTTATGTAAATAGTTTCAATAACAGTTCCAGTAAAGTTATAACGCGTTACAAATTAACAGGATCTTTATCTATAAGGATTTTTACAATCGCTTTATTTCTTGTTTTTTATAGATTAATATAATAAATAAATAGAAAGAAACTTGTGATTTAAAGTCTGTAATCCTGTCAGTACTCTAAATGTTTGCCGTAGTTACTTGACTCGAAGAATAATCTGATTCAGTTTATAGAGTTGAAAAGATAAATCATTACTCAGTGAGAACTCGGACTGCGAGAGTAATCAAGCGGAGAGAGCTGATTGATTAATTTCACGTGAAACAAAACATGGGGCCATTGTTAATCATTTATAGCTTAGGAAGATTTTAGAAGTATTTAAATACAAAATTTAACGACATACATAACCACACAAAAGCTTTTTATGCATTATTTTTTGCTATTTTATGAGTATATTTATTCCAAAAGGGTGTCCATTTGGTATTATTTCAATTTGCCATGTTCTCCTATGTTTTGGTATTCCTATGGTAATAGTTTTCTACTTGTACTAGAGTATCAAAAGAAATAAGAGTAATATATGAAATTTACCTTATAGTTTTAACGCACACATTATTTAATATCCATAGAAACAACAAAGAGCATTAATTAAATGTTTTTGAATAATTTAATGGTATGTTACAGCATTTACAGACGTTCAACTAGCACGTCAAATAATGACCACAGGTAGCACAATGTGATGGCCAGTAGTAGGATGAGGACCAGGACTTACAAGGATAAGTAATTTCTATTATCGACATTACATTTTTGTTGAGTGACTATTACATATACTAACAAAAATAACTTGATTAGTTTATATGAAACTATGTCCTCATTTTAAAACAATCTTATTCTTATATCCGTTACATGTATGAGTTTCCTTTACTTTGCAAAGATTGTCACCGTTAACAAATTTCTTTTCTTTACGGAAAAGCTACTAAACTTGTGTTTTAATCCTCTCTGTACGCAAAGCATGCAAAGAGAATCGGGTTCAATCATTGTGTAATTTTTTGAAAAGCCACATCAGTTTTGGATCTGTTTTACGTAGTTGATGAAAAATATTTGTTTTTTGTATGAGAAGAATTTTCTAACGTACGTCTTCCAGCAATTTTCTGAACTTTCTTGTTCGGTCAAATATTGAATTTTGCCAAAACTATGTATGTTACTTGACTAATGTCAATAATACCTAATTAATTCATGTTCGTGGTAAAAAATAATTAATTTTTAAAATACGGTTCCAAAATGTTTTGAAGAAAAATACAGTCTATAATTCCTAACTCATTCAGTTAGTAACGTAAACATACACCAGGGCGCGCATCTAAAGTACAAGATATAGGACATCAAAATTCAAATGATACTGGAATATAAATTCTCAGTTAGATTCCAATGCAATCTCCTAAAAGTCTTCTCGCGGTAACTATTAAATATTTAACTTTTGTGTCCTTAACTTGTTTCTAACAATACCAGTAAGTTTTACAACTTGTCAATGAATTTTACTTTTTATTAGTTTATTATAGGTATATTAAACGTCACGTATTACTAGTAGTTCTGAGACTAACATTTTAATCAAAATATAAAACATTTAATTATGGCCAGAAAATTTTTTTTTTAGTTGCAAACCCTTTCATATGCGTAATTTCTGTAATTTTTGTTAGTTTTAAGTCCTTGAAGCATTGGCGGTTAATCAACTGTTTTTACTATTTGTTTTACAAAATCTTACTCTTTAACCATAAAGACTGATCTAGCCTTTTTATTTTATGATGAAAACACTTCCCAGCAAGTTTTAAATTCTAAGAGAAATGAACTATGTATAAATATAATACGTGTTTGTCAAGGAGCTAATAAATATGTATCTAAATTCACACATACTGTAATGTTTTTCTCACTTTTCCTCCATATCTAACTATAACTTACATAACTAAACTTCTCAAGTATATTTAAAACTAAAGGGTACATAAATTTCTTTAATCCGTAGGTCCCACTAATAGTTAAAAAGGTTACCATCGCTATTTTTGGTGAAAGGATCAGCGAAAGGACCACTTAAGGCTTTCCTCAGGATAGCGTACTTTCTACTTGTTATGGACGACCTGTTAGGTCTGTAACAGTAGAGGTCTTTTCGCACAGGTGTATGCAGATGAGGTGACATGATAGTTCTTGTGACTGTTAAGTTTAAAAACCACAGTCATGAAAATGACTAATGTAACAATGAATACAGCAGTAAACTGATGTGATAGGATTTTCTTTGTGTTAAACCGGCACAGGCTCTTGCCCGTGTCACCTTTTGAAGAGGGCATTACCGAGGATCATCGGGTCTTTTCCCCGAGGAGGCCCCACCATCGAGTTTATGTCTCAAGTTAAGTTCTAACTAATGTTGTTGACATGTGACTGAATTGGGGACCAAAACTGGAAAGGCTTGTTGCGAGGAGAGCTATTAGTGCAGAGCAGGGTTTCGATCAAAGGGTCTTGTTGTCCTGAGCCGAAGCTTTTGTATTGGCTTTACGTCTCTGGGATTAGACCTGGACTAATGTTTGGGGCCGTTGTCTCGTGGTTATAAACTAAGTCCGGACTGGCTTGCATCCTAAGGATACCCTGTCTCGCAATAACCGGAGCTAACCCAACTGACACGGTTACTGCTTTGTATGGTTGTCTTAATCTTGCTGATTTTTGCATAACAATATTTAATTCATCACCAGGAGGATTGTTTACTGACTTGTACGAATTTCCTTATCTAATCTTATGTTAAAACATGATTTGTATAATTAATTACCATGCTGATTCAGGTATATGGTGTATTACATATTATTTCAGAACATATAACTTAACAATTTTAATTTGACAAATCCTTCAGGATTATGTTGTTTTTACGAAAGATTTGTTGAAGACGGTTTCACAGATCAAAGCCATACTTTTCGCTCCCTTAAATTTCTTTGCCTTATAAAATTTATAACAAGGAAAATTACATATGTCTAAAATGTTGGACATTGCGCGTTGTCAGATTGAAAATTATATATGACAACAACAAAAAATCATTATTTATTAAAACATGAGTTACGAATGTTAATAATATTTAAATACATTAAAACTAAAGAATAAATACATTAAAACTAAACTAATAACAATCCAAAAGCTAACTTTTTAACTACACGAGATGCTTACTTAATAAGTAAATAATAATATTTCCGGTGTCCAAATTCTACTATGAGGTATTATATTTATTTGTGAGCCACTATAATTTTATTAATTTATAAAAAATGAATTGCTATCCCATCATGATAAATTAACGTAAAGGATTATCTCACAAGATAAATATAAGTATATTATAAGATAACAGAATGTGCGAATTAGTTTAATATGTTATTGCTGCCATCTATACGATCATAATTAGTATATCGTACTTTTTACTATATTCACTTTACTACGAAATATGCTTCTTATTCATGGGTAATATACTGGTATAACTTTTTGTTTTGTTACAGGCGAAATACTGCATTTTTCCTTTTTTTAATTTTGAAGTTAGTTTTATGTAAATTTTTATGGAATACCTTAAAATAAAAATACCCAACGTTTTTTGTATATAAGTAATAAACATATTACGTTTATTTGACAATATGTCCAATATGTATAGCGTGAGTGTTACAAAATAAAAACATTCGGATTTATAATATAAACTTAAATATAATCATTTACGCATTGTAATTATTGTATTTGTTATGTTAATTTATTAAATATAAAACTGCTATAATTTAGACTTATTAGCAGTAGTATAACAGTTGTGTTCCTGGAGTTTGCAATTAAACACTAATAATTTTACACAAACATCATAAATTTAGAAGTGGACCTATCTCATTACAACCTTTAAATTTATGTTTTACTCACACGTTTGTCACATTAAAATTTACGTCTTTGTGTAATCCTATAACAAGCATTCTGTTTAGTGTTAGTAGTAGTCGTGACGTCAGCAATACCTGTATATGGGACAGGTGAAACGTAAGCAGCAGTTTACATAAAATAAAATTTTATATCCATGGAAACAGCATGGAATTTACAATTTAATGTTTTTAATAATCATAAAGTGTTATGTCGCTGCATTTTTCAAACTTCACTTAATTCACAGTTAGTCGCGGAATTAGCACCAGTAACACGATGCGATGGCCAGAAGCAGGATCAGGATCAGGACTTACAAGGATGAGTAAATTTAATTCAATATTAATCATAGATTTACTCACTATTTCTCGCTACCCAAAGCAGTTTGCACCCTAGTTTAGCGAGTATTATTTACAGCAAAAAACACCAGAATATATCATATGTAGTGCTAAGAAATACTAATTAAATATAGTTAATACACTACATTGTTTGTTTTGTGTAAAAGCTACTAATTTGTGTTTGGTGTTATGTATAATCCTCTTATTACCCAAAAAATACAGGGAGAATCAGTTTACATTATTTGATACCAACCGGACACCAACATATATTGCAAGTTTTCACGTAGTTTTATCAAAAATATATATATAACTGTTAATGAGAAACATTTTCTTACTCGTGTTTTCCAGATATATTTATAGCATTTCTAGTAAGAAAGATATTCGTAATTAGTTGAAATTAGTCAATGCTTTTATTTAAAATATAAAAACAGTATCTTATTTTTGTTTTATTGGTATAATTCAATAATTAAATACTTAGTGCCAAAAACTTGTGACAGAATGTGTTCTAGAAGTTTTAACTCATTATATTTGTTACTGAAATTCATGCCAGAGCTCTCTTTCACAGTACAAGAGATAATAACGGGCCAAGAAAGATTACAGTATTTAGAATGCCTACTTAGATTCTAATAATACAAGAATCCTGTGGTGCCCCAACCTTCTTACAACCCTGACATAGCTCCGTGTGATATTTTGTACCACCGAATGAAGAGAGAGCTGAGAGGAAAGGAGTGGAAGTCGGTGGAGAACATACAAGCTGAAGTTATAATGCTCCTGAGAGGCATTCCAGTCGAGGAGTTCCAGGGTGCACAGAATTGTCTACGCAGGTGTATTGCACGAGGAGGCTATGTTGAAGTATTTTGTCTATTTTTACCATTTGGATGAATAAATCAGTGTTTTTCCTGAATATGATCGTTACTTTCATAAGGCATCCTCTATCCTCACATCTCATCAGGTACACAACTGAGTGCACTACGATGTTGACTGACACGATCCAAAAGCACGGCGAACCCACCTATCCTTCCATAACGCATATGTGGCGGGAAGGGCTGTTTATGTTGAGTTTGGATCCATTAACACAAGCCTTTAAATTAAGTTTTTAATGTAGTAAAATTACACTGAAGGCGTCTTAGGACTGCAGCGTGAAACTATAGGACCAACAATTGCTCAGAGTATAGACAGGTGTAGATTCTCTCGCGCATAATCTTTAAATTTTTCTCTTCGAAATTAAATTAAGAAATACCTCCGTCAATGATATTCTTTACTATGCGAGTTCATTGTCAAGGTTTCTGACTAATACTTGCAATAGTGTCAAAAGCATTTTTATCTTTTATTTTATAGACTGATGTCAAAACCAATACGCAATATTACATATAATTATATTTTGGTAATTAAAGTATATGCATGCGAATACGTTTCGTATGCGAGAGAAAACGTGGCTAAAAGGGGCATTACAGAAAACAAACTTTGTTAAGGTTATCAGAATAATGTATCTTCTTCCCAAGTTACAAAACTATTTAGTAATTACAATGCAAGTTTATTGCCTCAGTTTGAAAGAACTTAACTCAGAAGCTGTTAATTTATCTTCCATGTTACACCCTGCATTAATGGCTTAGATGTATAAAATTCAATGCATAATTCTACATACGTAAGTTATAAATTAGCTATAAATGTTTTTAAACTATAAACATAATATGTTTTTATTTGAATAACAAAGTTTGTAATAGAAAGACACAAGATATTTAGCTTTGTAAATTGAAATCATTTTATTATTTAGAGGTTCTTTTTAAATAAATGTGAGGTACTCCGTAGTTATAAAACATTCTTATTTGCACATGTAGTAATACGATAACCGCGGTTCAAATTGTCAGATTATAAGTCCTTATTTGGATTAAAGTGAGTTACAGTACAAAAAACATGTTCGAGAGTGTAATAGAATTGTCCGATCAACAACCCTTTGATGATGCAAGGTGTTTAGTACTAATGAATTGATATGAGCCCTGAGCATGTCAGACTAGGGCACGTTAAGAACATTTAATGACTAAGGTTAGAGTAAATTATAAAGATTATTGTACCAGCGTATTTTACAGGTTTAAAGATTCGTAGGTCCCTCTTTGTAAAAATATAAAAACTGGAATGTTTGACAATATCGGTACTCACACTTGGCTGAAAATGGCTAATTTAGTCTTCCCTTTTCGTTGTATGAAGGTTGGATTTAAATAAAAAATAACTATATTTCCTAAAAATATCACTTGATTATTTTACTTCTTTATAGTTCCTTTATTACGACACGTACCAAATCTAGTTTTGAAGATCAATTTGATTTTTGCCGGAAATATTTCATAAGTTTTACGAATCTCGAAATATGTTTGTTTATACATGTAAATGCTTGGCCCCTAGACCGAAAAGAAATAAAATTAATCTTACGGTCGTGTCCGGAACTATAAAATAAAATCAATTACGTGGAATAAAATACGAACACTTTAATTAAATAATCCAGCTGATATGTCCCGTACAGAAGTACACATTTACATTACTTATATCTATGGGAACAACGAAAGATAATTTCGGTATATTTAAAAGTGTTTTGAACTGTTCACTACTATATTCAATGTAATGAATTAAATTAAAGTAATTAATGTCTTACCGGACTGCATTGTGGCTTTCATAAATTAAATATTTTTAACTTAAACATTCTTTATAATTTTCTTTCAGGACAGTCCTACAAGACATATAGTTTCACATCTAGTGGACACCTGCTGAAGAAAGATTACTAGAATGTGCCTAGCAGACATATTCTACTGTCTTGGTAGGTATGTATGTATTTACCGACTCAGCTATATCACGTAAAGGGTCCGAGTTTGAGTTGTAAGATTATTTTCTTAATAATTACTGGTTGCTAGATATGAATAAAAACTGCAATAATCTGAGTCTACCATATTTGTAACTAAACTAGTGACGTATTTATATGGTAATTATATTTTTAATATGTAACCTTTGAAGTATACCATATTGTAGACAACTTGATTAAATATTCCGAAGCAAATAAGGTTTGAAATCGTTGCACATGTTTTATTTGTAGACAGCATAGCAACTAAAGGTTTATATCGATAATGTTCCCTAGATATTTCGCAAGGAATACTCCTCCATTAAATAAAGTTCTTAGGTCGATACTAATTCAATCGCCGTGGATATCTTCACTCATTAATACCTAGTATAATAATAATTAGGTTGGTTAATACCAGGATTTAAAATTCTTCAGGTAAAAATCAATAAAAATTAAAATAAGAAATCGAAAGAAGGGTAATATTTATTTTGTAGCTTATGCAAGGGTACAATGAACCAAGATCTACCCCGGAAATATAATCCCTGGTATATGAAATTTGAAGGCTGATGTGTAGGTATAAGGTCTCTTGTGATCTACCTGCCCTTGGCTATCCTCTAGGTATGGTCCTCCGCTTCGCAATAAGGTGATATGGCTCCTCTATGAAACTATTAATATAAAAATAAGGATATGGCCAATCTCCTGCAGCCGTCGTCCGTAACCATGCATGATCCAAGCGATAAAATAGTCATAAGTATCCATCCATAGCAAAGAAACTGCTTAATCGTAACTCTGTACGGTTTGTTAATTCCATTTTATATAATGCAACATTTCACAACCTAGTTAGCCAGTACAACTTAATATTATTTTTTATCCAATGTTCCGGAACTAAATTATTGACAGAATAACTACCTAATTGGCACGCGTATGAATATTTTATTGTAACCCTTCGTAGCAACCCCACTACCTGACCGATTTCACCTCGCGCGCTATGTCCGCGAGCTCACGAATTATTTGAGTAGATGGCTACCACTTTCATAACTTCTACTCCTCTTCTAGTAATTACCGTCTAGAAATAACCGTTTTAGACTACAGCTTCAATGTCTCGTGCCAAGACGCCGACGACCGGGTTGTGAGTCTACATATTGCGAAGGGAAGTAAAATCTTAAAGTTTTATAAAGTAAAATATCGAAGGCATAATTCCATAGAACATTGTATATTTTAGGCCCACCTATCAGATATACATCTTTAGTTCTTGTACTCTAATTGGCAGCAACGTGGCAAGGCATACATTTAATTTACCAAATCAAAGTGGTGCTTGTAAGTTTCATTAATTAAATTGAACTTATAAGTAAACTTTGCAATTCGAGTATTTATTACTACGACCTCAGAAGTCACCACCCCCATGTGTTATCGTCATTCGGTACAACTCTCTACTATAATCGTAAACAGTAATACAAACTCAGATGGGGAATTCAGTGGATCTACTTTATCGTTACCAACCAGCATAGAGATATAGCAGTACAGGTAGTTGTGGGGCTAGACAATCGATAAATAAGCAATTTGGAACATTTTAGCAACATAGTGAATCTTTTTAAAATTTACCGGCAGTTCAACTTCCTTTTATTGCAGCGTCTGGTATCTGACTCTGTCTCAGACTTTACTGCTGGAAGCATGATTCGTTTTCTTCTAAAATGAGATCCAAAGAAATTCGACGACGAAGAAGCTCAAAATGCATTATTTACATTGTTTCGACATCATACACACCTGTAAACAGGTGAAGTGGTAGTCTCATTGTCTCGTCAAGTACACAATCGAGTGTACTACGATGTATAGACATGATCTATAAGCACGGTGTAGCAACCGAGGTTTGTACACATAACGTTAGTGGATCTACTTTATCGTCAGCAACCAGCACAGAGATATAGTAGTGCAGGTAGTTGTGGTTCTAGACGGTCTGTAAGCAATTTGGAAAGGACTAAAAAATCAATAACCTAGAAGCCTCTTATAATTCTTGTAACTAACGATTATGTTGATTAAAAAGTAATCTAAAAATTTATTATCGTATATTTCAACTAAATACATAACTCAGCATAAAGCAGTAAATATGTAATACTACAAAATAAAATCACAACTCAAAATGTAATAATTTGTATTAGTAACAAGAAGGAATTTAATAAATAATAATAATAAACCCTACATCACAAAAGCATACAACTATACATAAAAAATTAAAGCAACATTTATTATTATTTTTTACTTTACTAACAATTACTGTAATAATTAGGAATAATTAAGAAACTTAAATGTAAAAGAACCTACATGGACCTTAATGACTTGATAATTTTTTGTTATTGTTAATTTATTATGTTTTAATGAATTTTACAAAAAGATGGAAGTAATCTTACGTAGAATAAAATACGGATGTGATTAAAATAATTCTGTTGATTATTAATATTTTAAATAAAACAATATAAGGAGTAAAAAGTAAGAAGCGTCGGAAAATAACTTAATGAAAACAGATTTTTCTATGTTTCTTTTGGAGAGGAGGAGTCCAGTTCTATCAACAGGGCCCAGGCCAGCCCTGCCACTCTTGTACTGAGGCTAGTGGTGGTATATTACGGGGCCCGGCCGCATATCATTCTGGGGGCTCGCCAAAGCTACGTACGGCCCTGCCTGTTAGTTACTTAATGTCATCTGTAGTAAACAGAGATAAGTAACTCTGCTTCCTTATTGCTGTTAGGAATCAACTACTCCTTGACCTTTTTCTTAAAAACATTAAGAAAGGAACATATAATTAGTTTAAATTTTTAAAACGAGTAAAATAATTATGATATAAAATATTTCTTTGAACAAATTTTTAGGTTTCAGAGAAATGCAATACTTTGGTTTGTTAGTGCACTATAACTTATTAAAGCCTAACTATTTCAAATTAATACTCTAATTTTAATTCCTACACTATGGGACGTGACGTTGGATTTTTGGACGTTGGAATAAAACTATTAGGTTCAAAATCACTTGGATATATCGAATTTAAAACGTTGAAGTTAAACAGAACACCATAAAATTTCAGGGTAAATCAAATTAAAAAATGATTTGGCGCAACAATATAGGGTATTATTGTTATTACCACTCGACAGATGAGTCACTGCTCGCAAGGTTGGGATTGTACGGTTATGCTGATGTATGCAAGATCCTTATGATTGCTTTACCTTCGTAAAGTTATTGCAATGCGGGCAAAACTTTACGACTGCAACAATTAAACGATATTTGGATAGATGAAGTTTAGTTGAATATTCATGTAGTATAAACTAAGACTAGTTTACAGTTTATAGTTACAAGTTTTTCACCAACATATTCATACAAAAAACTAAACGAACTATTTGCTATAGCAATATAAATTTTAAAATAATAGTGTCATCCTAATTGTAAATTAATTACTTGGAATATGTTCCAAGAGAAATGAAAAAATAATCGATGTAATAAAATTCAAATTACGATTATCTAGAGGTAAGGTCCTACTTGCAGTGTATATAGACATAACCTGAATGTTATTGACATTGATAGAGGATTTTTGTCTAAGAAAGGATTGTTGGATGTTTGGTGTAAAAGTATCAGAAGGATGAAACATGTGACACGATAATGGTTTTTCAGATATATGTTTTCTGCCTTGATACACTTCAAACTGACCTTCTCTCATATAAATAATAGATACATCACTTTCAGACAACTAGATAAGATATATTGAATGTTGTATTGTAATTGGTTCCTGTTGCGGATATATAGTTTCGTGTCTGAAAAGTGGTTTTAAGTATGTGATACTAAAACAATTTTATGTCGAAAAGAATTATGCAACTCTTTTAACGTTTTTAGTTCCTCCTCTTTTGAACTCAATCAAAAATATTACTGCTGATTATAGATTTCTTTCACTATCGATTTCAAGTAAAACCAGCTCATGTCCTGGTACAATTCGTTCTTTTCTTCTGAAATTACCTCAAAATGATTGAATATATAATTTTTGAGGTAATATTATACAACATCTACATTTGTTGTAGACGTTAGTCTCGCTAAAACTCGAGAACGGCTGAACCGATTTGGCTAATTTTGGTCTTGAAATGTTCGTGGAAGTCCAGGGAAGGTTTAAACGATAAGAAAATGTAACAAATTTGCAAGGAAAATACTAAAAACGACAATTTGATTTTCCCATACAAACTGTTCTTACCTGTCAAACGTTTGATTGTTTAATAACTACAATATGTGTTACAAAATGAAAAACAATTGTTTGTACTACGACAGGAAACAAAAAGAGGAATATAAATTTAATTCTGAATGTCTGTGGAGGTTAACTTCAGAGCTCTGGTGATGGTTTCAGTAACTAATTAGTTAAATCAACAATTACATACCACATTTCTACTCAAAACTGTATAATATAGTAATTATTTTATTGAGTGTAACAATTAAATGTTATTAAGATATGAATTTTATTCCTGTCAACTAGCATTCGCTTATTTCAAATTATGTTCAATAATGCACTGTTATTAAACGCCTGAGTAATATCTATAAGACACATTTAAGTAAATAATTCTCCAAGTAATCTTCACACTATTTAACAGATATGTATGAACGGATATTATATAGCTTGGACCATGTGTAGATAACTATTGTAAACTGTTTTTTTTCTGTACACTTAAAGTACTGAAAGGATTTAAAAAACATAACTCCCAACTTCGACTGCACCACGACACTTCACCAAACTGACAGGTAGCGAAAGCTACTAGGGCTTTGACCCTCGAGACACAAGGCAAAAGCCTAACCGGCAGAGGCCTTGAAAGATGTGGGGGATCCACCCCCCCCCCAGTCACAGCGACTTGGACTTGGATAGCTTGTTCAATGTGTCGAAATTGATTGTAAACTGATTCTTTCTGAACACTTATAGTACTGAAAGGATTTAAGAACACAAATCTCAAGTCCTAATTTTATTCAGCTCACAAAATATACGAAAATAGTCCTTAAAATAATCTTTACACTTTTTATCAGATATATATGAACAAATAGTATATTGCTTGGACGTTTTGTTAGAAATTTTTGTAAACTGATTATTTCTGTACACAGAACTAAGTTATTTAAATACCTGTTAATTGTAAACGCGTTATAAAAACTGTTTTACTGCACATTTAAACTGCAATTATATAATTCCTTAGGGGAAGCAAAATACTAAACCTACTGTTTAAATAAGTTAATTTAAAACAATCAATTACTTGAAACATGTGTGTGAAGTAAAGATTAAATCTGTTTAATTTAATTTTCAAATATTGTATGTAATTTGTTTGTAATAAATTATTAACTCCTGTAAAGAGCTCATAAAATGAAAGGTATAACTATTTTATTACCATTCTGCGATGTTCAAACCACAACTCTAACACTAATAGGGTAGTCAAACTAGCATCATTAACTTAAATAATAGAGAAGTAGTAATTAAAAACTATTATTTATAAAGAATTAAAGTAACTCATCCATGTAAGTTCTGGTCCTGCAACTGGCCATCACATCGAGTTCCTGGTGCTACTTCCGTGACTAACTGTGAATTGAACAATGTTTGAAAAATGCAGCGAAATAAAATTTTAGAGTTTTCTATATAAATTAAATTATATCAAACCTACGTTGTACCCATGGATATTAAATAATATTTTATATAAACTGTTGCTTACGTCTCACCTGCCTCCTTATATTGCTGACGTCACGACTACTACTACACTAAGCGGGTCGCTACCGCATGACATACATTTTAACGTAATAAACTTGTAAATGAAACATAAT
This sequence comes from Homalodisca vitripennis, assembly GCF_021130785.1. NCBI lineage: Eukaryota > Metazoa > Arthropoda > Insecta > Hemiptera > Cicadellidae > Homalodisca > Homalodisca vitripennis. Next base: position 46,865 of record NW_025776424.1, read on the forward strand.
TACAAAATTTATAATAAAATGTTCCTCATCTAAAGTTATTATGTATGTGCTACATTATTAGAGTTTGGATACAATATCCAGGGATACCGTTCGAAATGACATGTTGTACTATTGCTAATTTTAGTCTTCAATAGTGTAGTTATAAATTTCCAAAAATACTAGTAAAATAACATATATAATCAAAAATAATTATATAGAAGTTTATCTTATATATTAAATCTTTTTTAAATGTTCCGGCTGTGTAATAATCACGCTAACAGTTTTAAACTAGTATAATATTTGTAATTATCATTTAAAGCCATCTAGTCAAGGTATTCTATGGTCTAAAAATATAAGCTAACTTTTCTGAGTAGTAATAAAATATTATTTCTTAAATTATTATATAATTAAATTAACCAATTAGGGGATGTTGCTTTTTTATTCAAGAAATAAATTAACTAGACATTTCATCATGCACACACGAGATGACTGCACTATGTGGATAATAGAAAGGATATATATAGTGAAATGTTAAATATCCTCGCATTTATCGGTACATAAATAAGCCCAATCAACAAAACAATATATTTACTGCCTAAAATTGTAGGATGATGCAAGCGTTAGGTATTCATTAGTTGTAGTAATAACTTCAAAACACAGGTACTATCATTCAGATACATTAAAAAACTAAGGTTATTTTAAAGCAATTACAAACCTTTGCAATTGTTGGGCAAAATACTGAGTTGTTTGAAATTTTTATTTAGGCTACTTTAAAAAAATTCAGAATCAAATACAATTAACCCAACGTTTAGCATGTAAACACTGCAATTGGCTGTATTTCACCGTACCTTTTAAATCGGAAATCAAGAACAGGAATTTTCAGGTTTATAATTTTCTCCAGAGAATTTATATTTGAGGGTGTTAAACACAAAGTAAAAATTATAAAAGTAACTATTATTCTTTTTCAATATAATTAAATTACGGTTAGTTTCTTGTAAATTAAACTGTAAAATCTACAACGCCCAATGTCAAAATATTTTAATTAGTATATTGTTGGTTATCTTTTTATAAGGTAAATAATGTAATAGATCACAGAGTATTGCGTTGATCAGTAAAATCCGCTTGAAATATCCCTTCGTTGAAAATATCATAATCCTGAAGGATTTGTAAAAAAAATTCGTTTATTTCTATATAATGAAATAATGTGTAATACGCCATATACATAAATCAGTTTGGTAATTCTATAACTCATTTATAGCGCAAGATTAGATAACGGACTTCCTACTGAAGTGAGTAAACAATCCTCCTGGCCATAACCTGAGTATTGTAATGAACAAAGCAAGATTAAAACAACCATATAAGGCAGTAACAGTGTGATTTCGGTTCGCTCCGATATTTGGCAGACAGGTTATCCTTAACATGCAAGCCAGTCACGACACAGTCTTTAACCATGATAAAACAACCCCAAACGTTAGTCTAGGTCTAACCCTAGAGATATAAAGCCACTACAGTTGCTTCGGTTCAGGACAACAAGACCCTCTGATGGAAAGCCTGTACTACATTAGTAACCATATTCACCTGGAAACCAACCTCTCCACTTGTGGTCCCAAATTCTGTCATGTGTCAATCACAAGATTAGGAACTTAACTTGAAACATCAACTCGATGGTAGAGCCTCCTTGCCATAAAGGACTGATGGCTCCCAATGATTCCCCCTCCCAAAAATGAGAAGACACGGTCCTGTGCCAGTTAAACACAAAGACAATGCTATCACACCAGTTTATTTCTCTCTTGGGGGGGGGGGGGGGGGTTTGCATTAGTCAACTCCGTGACTGTGGTTTTAAACTTAGCAGTCACCATAATTATCAAGTCGCTTCATCTGCATAAACCTGTGCAAAATGACCACTACTAAAAAAGCTCCTTACTTTGTATCTACGTATAAACGAGATTTAAAATTCAACTACGGAATCCTACTATTCAAGAATTGTTCCTAATTTTCTCTATTAATAATATCCTCAGAATTAGTATGTTAAAACATGCTAATGAAATGTTACATAATTAAATAAATATTTTGTGGTTAGGATCCTTTAATATACTAATTGTGACGACAGAAATTATATAAAAATATATATCAACAAAAAAACAAATTCTAGGAATTCTAAATTATTTAAATCAATACCTTTGCACTATTTTAAATTAGAATAGATAAGGTTTCTATAACTTCTTACCATATTTTATTCTGCATGATATAGTCAGAAATATTTAAACAGTAATATTTTGTTTTAATTATAAGTCGCTTTTATTTTTGCAGCTCGTTTAGCAATTACTCACCGAAGCTTATCATCTAAGAAACTGATAAATCTCTCTTCTGAAAGTCTCCTAACGGGATAACCTGAGAATTAATTTAACTAATATCTTAAAATTTAATTTAACTTTAAATTTTGTTTTATGCAATTTAATCATTATATTCTTAACGTAGGCTGTTACGCTGATACGTGATCTGGCAGACTCATATTTTTTATACGAAAAATTTAAATAATTCCTGTTCTTAGACAAAGCTGTAAAGATATTTGTAAACGTTTTCTTTAAAAAATAAAATATATGTTTACTCATACTGAGTACTTCATTTACCTTTTTAAGTAATTATTATAAAGAAATTTGGAGAGCAAGAAGGGAATTTTATGTTTTTTGAAAATCACAATCATAGTCACAAAATGAGATACCCCAACTGGAGTGTTCCAAATAAATCACGACTTTCAACCCAGCTTATCACTTAACAATACTTAATCAAACTTAACATAAAGTATACAACAATAATTTATTACAACACAAGTTGTAGTCCTTAACTAATTTTGGGTCTTCTGATACATAATAATTAATTTTTCACTCTTTCGGATTGCAGCTTATGTGTCGATGTACAGCACAAAATGAGAAACGAGGAGTAAATGTGTGTTTTACCTGCTGTTGAGTAATATCGTACTAAATGAGTATTATCAAAATATTTCAACTGAATAATAAATATTAAATTTATAAGAGCGTATTATTAGCTTGTAACTCTGTAAAACAGTAGTTTTATTTCCAACCAATTTTACGTTTGTTCCTAAAAGGGAACATATTTATAATATTGTAAGGTAAGACAGACTTTTAAAAATGTATTGTTTCTTTTCATATTAAATAATGAACAATGCTAACTATATAAAGCTAATATTTCAGTCGTCTAATGAATACAAAGCTTTTGAGTGCTATTGTATTTCGTTATCTCGTGTATATAAAAAAGACTGCTAAAATATTCCTAAGCAATAAATGACTAACAATATCTGCATGTTTTTCATGAGAAAACCCATCAGCTCTCTCCGTTTCATTACTCACTCAGTCTGACATTACACTGAGTAATGTTTCACTTCAGCCCAATTAACCGACTCAGTTTACTCGCCGCCTCAAGTATGTACGCAATACATTTCCTGAAGATTAGAGCAATGAGTAAAATAAATTTTAAAATTTTACCTTTTCCTAATAATAACTTTTAATTTGTTATGTACTCCAAGAGCATTTTCAGATATTAGTTGGTCTTAATGTAATTTGGTGTATCCATTGTAATCACAAACAAAACTACTAGTAATAACACAACCTACAATTATATATGTTCACTAATATTCTCGTTAACGATTAATTATACTTTGACATGAAACAGAGTTATGTTATTACACATAGTTTAAATTAAATTTAAACGGTAAAATGGAATATAATAATTTGTTTCTATAACTGTATCACTTAAATTATTAATTTTTAATCTCTTGTAAATTAGAAGAGGGCTATAGTGGTAATCTCAGTAACTGATTGGATAAATTAAATATGATAGACTACATCTCTCTACAAATCTGGAGAATATTGTTATTTAATTATTGAGTTTAAACTAGTTAACGCGATAAAGTTTGATATTTTAATCCTAATTAAGTTAGCATTCACTAATTTTAAGTTATGTTAAATATGTACCCTACTTCAAAATACTTGAAAGTCTCTTTAGAGATTTAAAAGTAAATAATTCTCTTAGTAATCATTATACTTTTTAAATATATGAATGAATGGATCTTAAAAAAAGTTGCAGTTTAATGTAGTAAATTGTAAACGGATTCTTTTAGTACGCTTAGAGTACTGAAAGAATTAAAAACCCTAAATTACACGTTCTTATTATTTGTTGAAAAAAGTTATACATATATAATTGACTGTTCACGAAACAATTAATAAACGTATTATAAAATTCTTTAAAAACTAAGGAAATCCTTTCAATTTCTAACATTGTATTATTACACTGGTACACTTTTACCGTTTTTGGTGTGATTAATAATCGCAAAAGCTAGGATATAAATTGCTTTTGGTAAGACGAATACTAAGAGCATAAACTTTGATTTAAAAATAATTAAAGTAACTCATCTCTAAGTCCTTGTGCTGATTCTGGTCTTTGCAATCGACCTCTTGGTGTAGATTTTCCACGTCCTGCGTGTTGAACAACTTTGAACATGAAGCTAAACTATGAAAAGTCCTGACCCTTGTCAAGCTTTATCATCGCATCTTGTTCTTGATCATGCTTCCCTAACACAATATGGTAAGAAATCATCGAATTTTGTAAACAGAACTTCTTAAACTAATCAAAAACATTGAAATATCTGTCCTTTGTGGTTTCCATGGATTTATAAATATATAGACAGCTGTGTATGTTTAAATTATAAATTTTTATTTTAGTTTTCACCTTCATTTGCTTGTTTACGTTACGACTAATAACATAAAATTAGGTCGATTTTTGTTATCTGATTATTCATACACATACATCCGAAATAAAAAAAATAATACGACTATGTTTACTATCCTAGAGTATTATTGATGTGATAAATTATTATCGCTTGGATATAATATCAACAAACTCTATTCGATGACATTTTATTGTTAATTAGTATATCTGTAACTAAAAATCCTCGTAGATTTGATTAAAGTTTTCGCTTTGTTTTATATAATTGAAGTAGCCTACATTGCAGTGCTCTTAAACTGCAATTATATAGTTATTTGGTAAACAAGATAACATGTTATTAAAAAAAACATAAATAATTACAAAAATCGGTGAAAGTTTGAAGAATAAATATAATTTCATATAAATTTTAAATAGTCTGAGGTTATTTGCCTTCAGTTTATAACTCGTGTATACAGCATGTGAAATATATTCATACAAAATATGAAGTTATCAAACCTCTGCCATAACACTAGTAGGGTTGTCGCACTGGCTTAATGGACTCTTCATTATTATTTTATAGTTGACATTGATTACCCACCTGTACTTTAAAACATTATCACTTTACTATTATTATGCAATTTACAAAGTGAAATTTTGTATTTATAAAATAAAAAAAAAAATAAAATGTGACACATCTAAATATACATGTGGTATTTCTTAAATAAATGACCATATTAGAGAAGGTTAAATATAAGGAACTGTTATATACTCTATGTTTGGCTTAAAAAGGGTTTGACCATATCCGCAAAGTTCATTAAAAGTTTTCATCAAAAATATTCTCTCTTTTTTTTAAGAAACCACATCCATTAATAAAATGCTCTGAAATATTTTTAAGTAAACAGTATTCAGCCACTTTACTCCTATATGAGGCGTTGTTTTTTATATAATAAAAATATTATATTTTTTCTCGAATTAAGATGGAGTCACAAAAGTACTATAACATTTTCAACCTATTACTCTTTTAAAATAGTAACATAAACCTAACCCATTCACAAATTTTATGTTCCACACATACAATAACATGGTGGTACTTGTTAAAAGGTATGAAATACTGTTTTTTACAAATACTATTCATTTTTATTCATGTCTTAGTACTCAATTGTTTTTCATACATAATTCAAAAAGCTGACCCTATGTAACTTATTGATTTTTTTATCCAAAATAAAAGGCAAGTGTAGATACAAAAATATTCATAAAAACGTTGATACTCACAACACACACAATTATCCAAAAAAAGTCATTTCCACAGTTACGATTAGAGTATTTCTTATAATTTTTTAAATTCATACTTCAAATACATTATAGATACGTCATTTTGCAATGGCCTATTAAACACTCAAAAACATAAGATGGAGACTGGAACATATTCCTGTCTTAAAAATAACTAGATTAATTATAAATATTAATTTTTAGGATCATAAAGTTGAAGAGTGAAACTACGTATATATTACGTACTACGTTATAAGTATATAATGGAACACACACATTTCTCAGTAAAATCATATAATATACAAGTGAATAGATACAATAATCCAATGTTAAAAATACTAACAGGTATTGCTAGAGTCAATAACCGCACTATGTAAGATTTTGTGCTTGGGATCTGACAAAGAATGAGACCACAGCTTCAAAACTTGTGTGTGGCCAGGCACAGTGTTTTTCAGTACCTTCGACTCTCCTACTTATTCTGTATCATAAAACCCCCGCACATGCCAGAAGCCCACGAGGATGGGCGTAATAAGCCTTAACAGAGGATCTGCCTCTACTGTTTTATAACAAATTTTGAATGCACGGCATGTGTTACAACAATATAATCATACAAAGTTAAATATGTTGGCTACTATAGGTAATTCCATGTACACAGCGCCTCACCGCCTGGTTGTCAAAGTCTTCAAAGTTGACTTTTATCCCGTCGTATGTAACACTGTAATCGTTTAAATGCCTTTATTAGTGGAATAAAGGACTATTAAATGTGGAAATGGCTTTTGTGATTATCAATGGACTTGACATTAGAATGGACATAGTCAGTTCATAAACCATAAAAATCAACTGAATACCCTCTATAAACATTATCCTCATAAATATTATCCCTAACATCAACAACGGAGACTATAAATTGACAATGTTGTTTCAATAACTACATACAATTTTCAAAACAGCACAAATTAAATTAAAATAGTGCTATTTTTAAGTCCTTTTACAAATATAAGTGATTTCATGATTGTCAAACATACGTGATTAAGTTTCTAATTTGTTAAAACTCATAGCGAACAATGAAGGCTAAATGTCAAAGGAATAGAACGAACCGACATGGCATATTTTTACTCTGAGTGAAGTAATAAAAAATGTTCTATCTGTCATAAACTCAAAAGGCAGCAAGAATATATTTACATTAAAAATATTTCCTCTAATACCAATACCTACCTCAGTTGTGACTAATTTTTTAATTGAATTCCAAAAACGTCGATTGCACTGTTAATATTGTAATACATAGAGCTCTTCAAAGCAGAAATATAGTCAGCACAATTAAAGCCTAAATATTGATTAAATTTTAATTATAAACCACTCAATTCTGTATAATTTAACCATGTTTTCCTGCTTCTTTAGACATATTTTACTTCACTTAAAACACTATTGGCTGAACAATAGTAAATACCAGCATTTTGGTGATCGATAAATTTCTCGATGTATATATTTGTACTAACGACGACTCGAGAACAAACTAAACAATCGAATTAAAATTTGTATGAAACTTTTACACGGACTAGATTGAGTTCAATGGGGGTGAGACACGTAGTTTGGTGTATTACTATTTTGTTATATTAAAAATCAGATAATCCTCACGGTGTTTGCGCCTAACGTATATATCAAGTAATTACAAGTTTTTTCTTTGAATAAAAAAAATATTAATATCACCAATGTAGAATCTTGGAGCATTGGAAAAAATGTTTATTGTAGTATCACTAGTATAAAGGAATACAACATTTTCCAATATAATATTTTATTTTGTGCAAGGCCTTCTGAATCATTGATTCCATCATCAGGCACTTCACAAATTATCAAAATTTAAAAAATTATCAAAATACGCCAAGGCTGTGTGGCGTACGATAGAATATACTTCCCTTGAGCAAATATAACATTTTTATCAAGTATGCATAAACACGTAAATACCACCATGGTTTTTAAAGTGTTTCATGGAAGAGTAAAGAGATTCTCCCTGCACACTTTAGGTACAGAGAGGATTAAAATCAGAGCGAAACACAAACTAGGCAGTTTATTAATTAAGTTAATTTCTATTAAGGCAATATCCGGTTCGGTTAGAGCACATATCACCGAATAAGATTTTATTAATGAAAAGAGAAAATTTCATGGTTTTTAACGCACTTTTAATACTGTTTAAGTACAGTGAATTAAAAATCAGATTCAGATTGAAATTTATCCAATTTATATGTTAATAGCTTAAGGCGGCAATAATAAAAAGTAAAAATAGAAATCGTATTTCAGCATTTATTTATTTTTTGAAAGGATAAGCCGACCCCCTTTTAAGCTTTATGCTGCCGGGACACTGGCCTGTGCGAGGATCTTATCAAACAGAATAAGGGGAGTGTCGATACTGTTCAAGGTATTTGGTACTGATGAAAAGTGCATCGGTCACACACAGGATTTGAACCTGCGCTATCTCTAACTGAGACTGAAAGTTCAACGTCTATTTTTAAGCTTTAATGAAAGATTATACCATATTTTTATTTTTAAAAACTCATAATTTTCAGCCCATAATTAGTGTACGATTTAATTTAAAAAACCATAAGAAAAATATTTTTTCACTTATATTTTATACAGAATTGATTATTTTACGTTGCAGCGTGAAAATAGCATGAGTTTATTTAGTTATTATAACTTTTAAATTGATTTATGACACCAAACTTTACTTTTCATTCAAAATTATTAGTTATTCTTAGTAATTTATCCAAAGAAAGACACACAGTAGTTACAAAAACTAAACGGAGGTTATTTACTTATAATTATTTAAAATATGCTCTGCAATATTTTCCACAACGGTTCATTATATTTTGTCATGACACAGTTATTGTACTAAAGAGTAGTATTTATAGTAATAATTTAATATTTAAACAATATTAAATAATAATATAATAAGTTGTTTCTATGACAATATCACTTCATTTCGTTTCTCTTTTGAAATGGATGAGTGCTCTGGTTGTAATCTCAGCAAATAATTGAATAGATAGAAATATATACCATTTTTATCTTGAAATCTACACAATACTGTTTTTAATAATGTTAATTTTAAACTACTAAACGTTTTATTTCAATTTCATTTTTCATTTATTCAGAATTTCATTTGAACAGTTTTACCATTTTTTTCTGTGATGAATAGACGCTAAAACTCTATCGTAAACTGATTTGTTTAAGAAGAACAGTCAGAGCAGAAAATTTTATTCTTAACTAATTAAATGTACTCATCTGTAAGGCCGTGTCACGATCCTGATCTTCGCCCTCGCACTCCAGGTGGTGAGTTCTGACGTCTTCCGTGTTGAACGATTTGAAAGTTAAACTGAACTATGAAAAAAGGCCTTGAGTTTAACAAGCTCTCTCCACCTCACTTGTTCCTGGACGTTCTTTTCCAACCAAACGTATTATGACTTAAAGAATGTTGTAAACAAAACTTCTGAATTTATCGAAAATTAGAAATGCTTCTACTTTGTTTCCATGGATATAAACTTATAATAATATGTACTCCGTTGTTTATATTTCACCTGTATCTTTTTATTTCTGTTGTTAATTTCACTTGCGTCATGGCTTCTACTATCGTTTACCGATTCTTGTTATCAGATTACTCTTTTTTCCCTTGGCCTACTACCATGTACTTAACTTGAACAACAAGTTAAGCTGGAAAGAACAGATCTTCCGTTTGGCGGACAAGGCTGCTAAGGTGGTCTCTTATCTTAGTAAGCTGATGGCCAATGTCGGGGGTCCTCGGTCCTCCAAAAGACGGTTATTAATGTCCGCAGTCCAGTCCGTGCTCCTTTATGGGGCAGAGGTGGGGCCAGACGCTCTTACCAAGGAATGTTATAGGTTGCGACTCGCCCAGGTTCAGCGTCAAGCTACGCTCCGGGTGTGTTCCGCCTATCGGACAGTATCTGAGCCTGCCGTCCTGGTGGTTGCCGGAGTCATCCCTGTCAAGCTCTTGGCAGGGGAGAGGAAGGCGATTTATCAGAGACAAGGCGAGATCGGCAAGGACGCAGCAAGATCCGAAGTGCGTGCCCGAACCTTCCAGCAGTGGCAACACAGCTGGGAGCACGAAACCCGAGGACGATGGACTGCGCGACTCATCGAGCAGGTTCAACCATGGGTCGAAAGGCGGCATGGCGAGGTGGACTACTACCTCACGCAGTTTCTGACAGGTCACGGCTATTTCAAGTCGTACCTGAACCAGATGGGCAAGACCGGTTCACCGGATTGCATCTACTGCCCGGGCGTTCCCGACGATGCGGAACACACCTTCTTCCGCTGTCCGCGTTGGGAAAGGACCCGCCTGGAGGCCACAAGAAAACTCGGGGTTTTTTCGGTGGATACGGTCTGCGAAAAGATTATGGAGGATAAGGGAAAACTGGGATTGTGTGTCACAGCTCGTCCGGGGCATCCTCCTGGAAAAGAATCCCTGGACCGCGAAGTGGCCCAGATCCCTTGACCGAGGGGCTGGATAAGGAACCAGCCCTACGGGCTTAAGCCAAATTTAGGCTTAGACTGAAGTAATGTGATAAACAATCCCAGGTTAGAATCGAGAATCCTAAAGAGTAGAGGAGGTTCCTAACACACAACAGAATCCTAAACACAACATGAGGCCCACCAGTCTACAATTTCAGCACTTCCACAAACCGCCGAACCAACCTATTAGATCCTCCAGGGAAAATTCACCACCCCTGTCCAAACTACCAAAGATGGCATATCGCTCTCTTGCTATTGCAGAGCAATCAAAGATCAGGTGCTCAGCAGCCTCCTCCTGCTCATTACAACCTTCCACAGAGCGGATACTCCTGAAGGATGTCAACTTTGTGAAGATGCTTCCTCAGGTGACCACATGCCCCGTAATGAGACCAATTATATATATATATAGTAATAAGTGATAAATTTATCATAGTTAATTACTGTCATTTAAATTTACAAGTAATTGCATTTGTTTTATGCATGTAAACACAGATATAAACTACAATTTTTGCCCTCATTATTGTAGCTCCAAATAGTAAATAAGTGGAGTGGTTTATCCCCGATAGTTGTCAAACCTAAATTGAATGTACAGTGATTTCGTTTTTACAATTAATTCTTACTAATTATGTTATGATTGATGGTTTCCAAGATATTTTTCTATTGATAATTCAGTATGGAGCCGGTAAATATAATTCGAACATTCTTATAAAATTTGCTTCACCCTGAAGACAGTTTAGAATTCACGATTTTTTATATACAGACCCCAATGATGTATTGCGGGTCCGTCATTAATTTTGGTCACATTAATGATCCAATTAATGATTGTGGGATAGATGGGCATCATAATAAGCACTCCGGTTTAAATAATAACCCTAAGTGTAATGGCATTATTAATTATTTACCGATTATTTCCTATTGATTAAAACAAGAGTAGAAACAGTAAAAGCTAGTAGTATGTAAAGTTTGTTTCTAGATAAATGATTTATGATTGCCTTATTGTATTCGAACTGATGACATATTAAATGTTGCCTATAATTAATTTTATACAAATCATGGAATTCTCTAAAACAATATGAAAAGCGATACACATTTCATATAAATATCATACTATGGAAAAATTTCTCTTAAATCTAATCGTACTAACCTACTTAGCATGTGATTTTTAATTTATAAATTTTATGTCCTGTTGGGAACATAATGATTATTACTGTGTTTTCATAGCAATAACAACAAAACAGCATTAAAAAAATTCATTCCAGAATAGTTTTTAATATGAATCCTTTATGGAGAAATTTTCCAGAATTACATACACTTTTTAATCTACCTTTTATCTTTATTTCTGACCTCAAATACACTGATTAATACAATTATTTTCTTAATTATATAAAAATAAATTATTAAAAGTGTAAGTACATATAATGAAAAATTACTTTGACTAAAGAGAAACAAAATACATTTATTAAGCCTCTTTTACAAATATGTAGGACACATACATTTTCAATATCACAACTTATTTCAAATTAGTTTTTAATAGTGTGTATAATTTTTTTGTCTCATTCACGACAACTTCTCAATGCTCACGCTACCACTCTAGGCAACTACATCTGATGCTGCAGAAATAACTCCACTAAAAACCCATATTTATTACCACCTAGTCTAGTTGCTGTGTCTTAGTGTGTAACTTTCCAATTTTCTAAGCGGCATCGTGTGGAGATTGTCCTTTACAGTACAAAATAGTACTTCTTAGGAGCTATATTTGTTGAAAAATTTGTGTTTACCTTGAGGAACATTTGTTTAACAAAGCTGCATAACTTGATATAGCATAATAGTAAATTTGCAAGAAAAAAACTTCTGAAACAGAAAAACCCGTTCAATAATGTTTAATGATTAAAAATGTAATTCTTAAATTTATTGTTCCACTCACATACTTAAAACCAAAATCGATTTAATAATGGTTATATCTATGTGTTTTTATTGACATCAGCGGAATAGGTTTTTCATTTGCATACAATATTATTGAAAAATTTATTACAAAACGCTCACTTCCTGTCACTAGTAAAATGGTCCTAACGATAACTGGTTTTACTAAAAATGTTTATAACACTTTCAACACACACCGTTTAGTTCTCGAAGGTACTGTACATCAAAAAGGAGATATTTTTATTGAAAGGTTTTATAATAATTAGAAACTGGTAATTATTTTTTTCAAATAGTGTTTAAAAACTTTTAGAGATTTATAATAATAAATGAGGAAATAAAATATTTAAAGACGACAACATGATCTAAGAAGTAGCTTCTATAAGTGTATAACTTCAATGGGCCATGTCACATCTCTTGTAAAGTAGAAGAGAGCTCTTGTGAGTTATCTCAGCAACTTATTGAATAATTTAAAAGATACAGACTATATAATTCACAAATCTGTCATTACCTTGTTTAAAAATGATGGAGTTGAAATCCTGTCAGAGATAAAGTTCGGTAACTTCAAATTATTTTCAATATTTACAATACTATAAAATGCCTGAAAGATGTCTCTCGGACACATTAAGTAAATAATTCTCATAGTGATCTTTATACTTTTTATATCAAATATCTATAAACGAATTTTTAAAACAATGGTCAACCGTTACTGTGTGTAGTGGAAAATCTGTTTATATATAAAACAAATGGATCAGCAAAATAGTAATAGATTATTTAATATTTCAAAGATTTGATTGATAAATAGTGATGACATAGATGAAGACAAGAACAATTCACCCTCAGAATGTTCAGAGTGTCAGACTCAGAAGATCAAAAAAGATGAAAAACCAAGAAAAACAAGAGCCCACATAAAGTTTACATGAATAAAGGACTACTGACTGGTCAAGCATCCACCTCGGCTTTTAGGGTTGATTCTTCTGAAAAAGAGGCCCGGATTGCGGCTCCAGCTGCCTCAGCAACCTCCCACGGCCTGATGGAGACCTCCGATGGCCCATTGGAGACCATCCACGGCCTGCCGACTACATCTCGATCCAGCAACGCCGTGTCACCCGCGACACGAGAACAGGGCCCAGGTGAGGTCGGGATTACCCCCGAGAGCTGCCAGGGTGCGGCGACCAAGTGCCAGGGGAACCCACGCTTGTCGGAATCCCAAAAATGCCTTTCCAAGAGCCACCTGATACCACTGGGGACTTCTGCTCCAAGTTTGCCCAGCTGATGGATCCAGCTACCTACTTCTGAGGCCAACTCTGGAACTTCAGGCCGCCCCGCCGCGGGTCTGCGGAAACGACAAGCGGCTCCAGCTCCGACTCTTCCGCCGAAAAGCCGACGGACGGACACCAACGCAGGCGAAGACATAGACGTCGAGCGAGGGCCACGTATTCCTCCCATCATCCTGGACGTCCCCAAAGGATGGGCCAGCCATGCTGTTTACCATCAAACAGCTGGTTTGGGGGCGACCTGGAGGCAATCTGCACCGCACGCAGACGCTACGGCTGAAGACGAGAACCGGGGCCCACTTTCGGCAACTACAAAGGTACTTACAGGAACAGGGCCTGAAGTTCCACACTTTCGCCATGACCACTGAGCGCCTCCTCAAGGTGGTGATCAAAGGTCTCCCAACCACCCTATCGCCGGAAGAGGTCGTCGAGGCTTTCCAACGCGATGGCTATGGCATCGTGGAGGCCAAGCTCCTGAAGAAAAGACGTGGACAACCGACCAGCCTGTGGCTCATCACCCTCCGTGGAGGCGATGGGCTCCGGCCTCCTACTGATGTCTACACCGCCCGGACTCTGTTCTTCTGCAGGCTGGAGGTCAGGAAGTACACCAGGCCTAGTGGACCAGTCCAGTGCCACCGATGCCAGGGGTTTGGGCATGGCTCCAGCCACTGCCACCGTGAGATCCGCTGCGTACGATGCGGTGATAATCAGCTTTCCAGCCTCTAACCGAAGGAAGCTTCAACCCCGGCCAGATGCTGCAATTATGGAGAGGCCCATTCTGCCAACTACCGTGGGTGTGTCACCTTTAAAAAGAAGAAGCAGCTCTCGTATGCAGCCGTTGCCAGGAGGGTTCAGAGGCCTGTACCTTCCAGGATTGAGCCTCCTAAGCCTCGAGAAGCTCCTGCTCCTGCTCCTCCTGCCACCATAGATGACACCGAAGAGCCCTCCAATGAAAACCGGGAGGAAGACGACTTCGAGATGGTAAGGCGTCGCCGTCATCGCCCAGGTCGGAAGCCGAAAAATCGGGGGGCTCGTTCTCTTTCAACTCCGAAGACCCCAACCTCCGAGACACGTCAACCCCCTGCCTCTCATCAACTAGAGTACCCAACAATCGAGGACACTCCTGCCCCTGCCAGACCAGCACTACCCAGGCCCACCCCGAGATCTCATGCTGAGCCATCTAAGCCTGCTTCCAGCCCTGAACAACAAGCCCAGCCGCCCACACAAAACATCACGCCAACTTCTTACCCAGCTTCCCTCCTGCCTCCGGATCTCAAGGTAAGACTAAATCAGATTCTTTCTCGGCTGACCAACATAGTGGCGTGGATTTCACGCCTCATGGACATGTTCTCCGCCACCGTCCATGGGTAAGCTGAGAGTTGTCAGCTGGAACGCCGACGGGCTGGCAAACAAGCGGCTGGAACTCAGTCAGCTACTAACTGAAATGGATGTGGACGTCGCTCTTCTACAGGAGACTCGCTTCAGGGCGACAGATCGCTTCAATATCCCCAATTACCAGATATACCACACCGATAGGCAGCTGCAGAACAACCGACCCGGCGAAGGCTCGGCGATCATGTTGCATTGGCGAGTGACCCATCGTCTCCTCCAAGTCTCGTCTCCAGTCCAACGGCAGAAGTCTCCACCGTCTCCTGGACAACCGACTCTACATCCAACTACTGACACCTGAGGAGCCCACGCACTACAATCACAATGGACGGCACCTCCTGGACATACTGGACATCGGTCTAGCTGGCTCATTGGACGGACACATCTCCAATGGACGGTGTTTGCAGTGTCTGATCTCTCGTCAGACCACGTGCCCGTTGTCTTCGACCTCTCGGACGACGGAGCGCCATCATATCCTCCTACTCGTCCCAATAAGATCAACTGGCACCACTTTGCAAACGACCTCGCTGACAGACATCGGCCACCACCAACTCCTGCTGAGTCACCGGACCAGCTAGGCCGACAAGTACACGATTTGACTTCCATCCTCCAAGAAGCTATTACGGCCTCGTAAACTCCTCTCTCCCGGACTGACATCACTCCACCTCTACCCGAGGAGTTGAGAGAGGAGAATCGCCTTCGTCGCAGACTGCGAAGGGAGTATCAGCAGTCCCAATGTCCTCACACCAAGCAGACCTTCAACCGCCAGGTCAGGAAGTGATCTCGTCTCCTGGCTCTGCGTGGGATGACTTTGTAGAACATCAAGCTGACGGTGGTGTCGGTCGCATCTGGAAAATATCCAGGGCACTTCGAGGGGAGAAGAAGACCAACCGACCACTTCATGGACATCGTGGTATTGACTACTCCCCTGGAGATCGAGCAGAGGCCTTCGCCGACATCATGGTAGAAGAGCAAATTCTCCCCACACGCGGATGTCTACGACGAGGACACGTGCGAAATGATTGAAAACTACCTTGGAGGAATACCAACCTGACGAAGACGACCTATTGCCCACTGTGACTACACTTGAAGTGCAAGACCACATTCGCCGCCTTCGCCCGAAGAAGGCCCCTGGCCCGGACTCCTTAGGAACTCCAGCATTGAAGAACCTGCCGGCTTGGGTGATCGTCACGATCACCTGCATCTTCAACTCATGCCTACGCCTGGCTCACTTCCCGACCACCTGGAAGGATGCCAAGGTGATCATGATACCCAAGCCCGGCAAGGACCCTCTTTTCCCGGAGAACCACAGGCCGATCTCCCTCCTACCTGTGCTCTCCAAGATTCTGGAGAAGATCGTCTTGGCGAGATTCCCTGAGGAGTTCTTCACGTCTATCAGGACAGAACAATTCGGCTTCCGCACCGGCCACTCCACCACCCTTCAGCTTCGCAGAGTCCTGAACAACATCACCGGAACAGTAGGAAGGAAGCACCACTCCACTTCGGTCCTGATAGACGTGAGCTAAGCCTTCGACAAGGTTTGGCACGAGGGACTGCTCTTCAAGCTGTTATCGTCTCCATTGCCTGGCAGGATTTTCCGGCTGCTCCGCAGGTATCTCCACCTCTGGACCTTCTCCGTCAGCATTGCCCGATCTACCCCCACGACCCGCCCAGTGACATCTGTTGTGCCACAGGGATCAGTCCTTGGCCCGATCCTGTACCTGTGGTACACAAACGACTTTCCGGTCGCTCCGAGAGTGCAGCTCTCCCTGTACGCGGACGATGCGCTTCTCACGGCCACTTCTGCCAACCTGTGGATGGCTGGGTTCTACATCGAGCGGCAGCTGCACCTACTGGAGCCCTGGTTGACCAAGTGGAGGATCAAGGTCAACGTTGACAAATGTGAAGCCAGAAACGTCTCAAGGACAAGGAGACAAGCGAACGGCCATCACCTGTCACTCAACGGCGACGTGGAAGACTTCAGTCAAGTACCTGGGGGTACTCCTTGACTCCAAGCTGACCTTCACACCCCACGTCAAGAGGATCTGTGGCCAAGCGAGGAAGGGCTTCGGCAGCATCGGCCCTCTGCTCAACTGCACGAAGCCACCGACCAGGACGAAGGTCCTGCTCTACACGGCTCTGATACGACCTGTGCTCACATATGCGGCCTCAGCATGGTACCTCCTCACCTGCAAGACCGCAAGGAGGCAGTTGCTCGCTGTCCAGAGCGTGTGTCTCCGGCGGGCCACTGGGTCGCCCTGGTTCGTGAGGAACACCGTAGTCAGGGCTTCGTTCAACGTCCCTACCATCAGGAGCTTCGTTGAAGGCCTGAAAACGAGCCTTGAGGAAGTCCTCACCGTGGGATCACATCCGTGAGCTTCGCGCCCAGGAGGTCCCCCCAACTGCGTCTTCCCATGGATGACTGATGACATCGACTGCACCACGACACTTCACCCCACTGACAGATAGCGAAAGCTACTAGGGCTATGACCCTCGAGACATAAGGCAAAAGCCTAACCGGCAGAGGCCTTGAAAGATGTGGGGGATCCACCCCCCACAGTCACAGCGACTTGACTTGACTTGAACATTTGGAGGTTTTAGAAAACATAGTTGTAAACTGATTCTTTCTGTACACTTAAGAGTACTGAAGGGATGTAAAACCATATATTAAAACTTATATTTTCAGTTCATCCACAAAACATATGAAAGTTGTTTTGTAGGTCAAGATATAACAAGAAAATAAACTTATTGTAAAATTCATTAAACATTTTAATCCTTTCAGCTGCAAATGCGTTATAATTATACTGAAACTGTTTCACTGCTTTTGAAAGATTTCTTTCAGACACATTTAAGTAAATAATTCTTTTGGTAATCTTTACACATTTTATAAAATATTAGAGAATGGATCTTAACACAATTGCAGGTTTAGAAGAAGATAGTTGTAAACTGATTCTTTCTGCACACTTCGAGTGCTGAAGGGATTTAAAACCATAGATCACAAATTCTTTCAGTTCGTCCACAAAACATACGAAAGTAAGATGTGCATCTACTAGGAAATAAACTTATTGTAAAATTCAATTAAAACTGTAATCCTTTTAACTGCAAACCCGTTATAATTAAATTGGAACTGTTTCACTGTTTTTGCTAGATGCGCTTTTTAGAAAGATGTAAATTACTTTCATTAAGAAGAATAAACATAGAAAAAAACTTTTAAAGAAGAAAAGTAACTCATCTATAAGTCCCTGTCTCGATCCTTGTCTTCGCCAGCTTACTCCGGATGTATATTTTCCACGTCCTGCGTGTTGAACGATTTAGAACGTTAAATGGAACAATTAAAAAGGTCCTGGCTTTTTTAGAGCTCTTGGCCATTGCACTTGTTCCTGGTCGTGCTTCTCCAACCTAATGTGGCATGAGTTCAATGAAGTTTTTAAATAACAGTATTGAATTTATCAAAATCTTGGTAATGCATGTTCTTTTTTATCTATGGATATTTAAAAGATATAATATGTCCACTGTTGTGTGTTTCATCTGTTTCTTTTTTATACTTTTCCCCTTCACTTGCTTGTTTACGTCATGACACTACAGTAAATAGTCTTTTGTTATCAGGTTACCTGAACACATACATACTATAGAGACAAACATGTTTTGTAACTCATCTTACATTAATGTCAACGTGATAAATTTTCATAATTTAGATCCAATATCCAGGCACAATACTCGATATGTCACGTCATTGCTAAATCATATATTTTCAGAACCAGTCTGCAATGTTCAAACCTCTGTCCTAACACTAGTAAGGTTGTCGTACTGGTTTAATTAACTTTCTATACTCATCGTATAGTTGACATTGGTTACTCTCCTGGACTTATTATTATTATTCTAATTATAACTAATTATTATTCTACATTATTATACGTATCATGGTAGAGACATTTAATATTTCTGTATCAAAAACGATATTCCTTTATATAAGTTATATTATATTTACAACCCAGCAGGGATTACTTCTGGCTGTTTTATACCTTCCAGCTGAACTTACCACTAGGCACAAAAAAATCTATGTGTCACTTAAATCTCGCCAACCTTATGGATGTCCAGAAGCGGCACATCCCTAACCACACATGTGAAGATTCTTGGGGTCAGGGTTATTTAACATGTTACATATCTGTTTTATAAAAATTATACTAATCGAACTATAACAATATATGTTGTTTTAATGATACAGGTAGAAAGTATTAACTAACATATTAACTAACACAAGCAGCACGGAACTCACAGATCAGGCGCTGATAAATCACAACATGCACTTCCATGTTAATTTATCTAATTATGCTAAATTCATTGGACTTCAACTCAAAATTATATCATCTTATACAAAAACTTACGTGTCTGATATTAAGAAACCTTGAACAACTTGTTACCTACAGTGAGTGATCTATCAGAACAATTTAAAGTTATATAAATGTTTTAGTTTGGTACCTGTTTCATAGATTTAACCGTGATCACACAAGTATTAGTTTACATTTTACAGAATATGTTATCATATTTTTGAATGTTATCATATGAAAGGGTAAGTAGGAAACATTTAAACTCTTCCAGGTTTATGATGAGTGCAACATTTTAGGCTCGCGCTTACTGGGAATCCTTCGTTCACGAGGAACTATTTCAAGCCCTAATACCTACCCTAATACCTAGCACGGAGGTTGGACGGACAACCCAGGCCTTTCGGCCAGGGAAGGCACGCTGATTCCTTCAGTGTAGCGAGCGTGCGGCCGAGGACATCTAAAGGCATCACAAACCTGTTATTGCTCAGTCTTGTCCGGCTAGAAGCCGCCTGTCCCTCTAAGAAGAATTTGATTCGCCGGTAGCACTGTTGTGGATACGCCTAGTTAGCAGGCTAGAGTTTTGAACGTTATCGGAATTAACTTCCTAATTTATATTTTTTCTATTTATGATTTCTTGTACATCAGTACATGTTAACAAGAAAACGCATGAATTCATTACATTCCAGTAGTTTATTCGATTTCTTCTTCGATTACAGGATTAGCGTTAACGAATCGTATCATTCGTGATGCTGAAAAATGTAATGTCTCTCTATTTGTCTATCTTTCTATCCCATTGTCTCTGTCCATCTCTCAGCCCATCCGCATCATACTTTGCAGAGGTTATGACCTTTTAGCTTAAAATTTTGAAGGAATATATGCAAAATGTTATTATAGGCAACATACCGATGATAGTTCATGTCGCTCCATTGGTTATGGCTAAGCTTTTGTAAATGTTTCACATTCGTCTTATGTGGAACTGTAATTGTAATGAGAACGAAGTAGAATAAATAATTTAGTAAATTTGCTAAATACAATGATACAAGATCTTGATATTTGAAATATCAATACATGCAGCGTATTTATAAAGAAAAATGGGAGAATAATAGGAAAAAGTGTTTTTATACAATGAGACAAGACTATATTTTAGCGCAATTTTAAGTAGTAGTTACTCGTTACCCTACTAACTGACCGTAACTGTTATTATTAAAACCCAGCTGTAAAACTTAACTCAATGGGAACAGTTATATGTATCTGGTTGTTATCTCGAAAACGATGATCTGTAGAATTATGAATAAAACCTTTTATAAATAGTTTTTCCGCAGAGAAGAACGAGTTCTATAGTGGTGCATTTCCATCAAGAGAATTCGTCTGAGCGTTACCAAATCCTTTTACTCAGTAGGCTGAAAAAGTTTCTTTTTTGTCTGCTGGAGGATAAAAAAGTCTTCCAGATATCTCAATAATAAAATGAGCCGTATACTTTAAATTGTGCATGCAATTTCAGTGAAGCTTTTGTAATAGGTGTTGTGGCGTACTCCTACCTCCTTGTAATTAAAGTCATTGTGAAATAATACAGGTTTAATGACTGGAGGGTGTCTGAGCATATCTAAACTGAGGAGTGTTTTTGTTTTAAATAGTTATATGAGAACAGTCTCTTTCGATAAATACATGCTCAATGCAATTTACATTTTACATAATGTATTCCTAAGGATGCGTATCCCCGAAATAGAAAAATACAGTACTCGAAACCATTCATAACCTTTAATTTGCAAAAAAAGATTTTCATTTAATTTTTTCAAATCTAAATACCACCTTTACTCGTCGCATGTACAAGTTTTTATGTTCAAGTAATCGTACACCTGAAATTGCGTAAAAACTATCGACCTAAAATGTTGACTTAGTGAACCTACAAATAATAAATATTAATTCTCTGGCGATTTCTGGAGATTAATTACTACCGTTATTTAAATCTTATTGTTAACCAAGATGTTGACTAAAATCACTTTGGTAATGGTTTAATTCTGCAGAGTGCTCATTTTTAGCTGAGGCGTTTTTCAGCACAACGTCTCATTCTAGTTTGTAGAAAGTATAATTTTGAAAGTGACATTGAAATGTAATAAGATATTTATATAAGTTCATTACTTTAATTGACTATATCTTAATTATTATAGTGTCAAAGATACATCTGGTGATAAAGTCAGTAACTAATTGAATCACTTGAACATCCCAGACCATATTTATCTCAAAAATGATTATTACTGTTGAAACAAATTATTAAATACAATAAATAAACATAATTCAGCTATTGGTTTTATACATAAAAACTTAGCATAAACTGTTTTCTACTCAAGATTTATATTTATCCAACTGAATAATTGCCAGAAAAAATTTCAATTATAAATAATTTAGGAAATATTTCTCCTTATAAGTTTTAAAATATTTAGCAGATATATATGAGCGAATACAAAGTGTAAGTGAGATTGGTACATAGGATTACTAAGTTCTGAATTGATTTTTTCTGCACACTTTGGGTACAGACAGAATTAAAGACAGGCCAAAACAAGGTCCTTTCTGCATTTACACAAAGATTACAAAATATTTAATTGATTAAATAATTTCTAAGAAAAGCGAAAACCACGAAATTAAAACATATGCAAAATGAATAAAATAGAATTTACTTCAATTATCATTACATTTGAACTGTTCCTGTGTTTTGTGCTGTAATTAATACTTGCTAGAACTAGGATGTAATTTGCTTTGGGTAACGAGAGATACTATGAAGAACAACTTAGATCTCTAAATTATAAAAGTAACTCATCATGTAGGCCTGGTTCTGGAACTGGCCATCGCATCTTATTCTAGCTGATGTTTCTCTTACGTGCTACGCGTTGAATGGATACTGAACACAAATATGTAGACTTATCTAAAAACAAGTCAATAAATTACCTATCCCTTGATGTTTCCAGAGATATTAAACAGTTTTTTTACGTATTTTTCATATGTTTACTTTAATTTTCTCTTATCAACATTGCTTCTTTACGCCATCACTAGTACTGACATTAAACCGAGTTTTATTGTTATGTGATTGTTAATACATATTATAAAGACAAATATGTGTTTAAAATATAATTTAAATTTGATTTATGGTGTATATGGTAATATAGAAAAAGTGCATATATGATTCAGTTCCTTGGAAAAAAAATATAAACTGTTTCCCCCTGTACGCTTTGGGTACAGAATGATAAAAATAGCCTAAAACAACAGTTTAGCTGCTTCTACGCGAAAATAACAAAGGGAATTTGTTAATTACTATAACTATAGCACCCAAAAAAGAAACGAATCTGAAATAATTATTTAAATTAAATATTAAGTTATTATATATATATATATATATATATATATATATATATATATTAAATGATGATATGTATAATTTGTGATCACCTTATCATTACATATGAACTGTTCCAGTGTTTTTGTTATGATTAATATTTGCTAACAATATGATATAAACTGCTTTGTGTAACGATAGATAATGAGTGTGGATATTGTGATTTCTAAATAATAAAAATAAATAAAATAACACATCCTTGTATGTCCTGGTCCTACTCCTGGGAACCGCATCCTGGTCTTGATGGTGGTTCTCCGACTTACTTAGAGTTAAACTACTTTTGAACGAGGAAACAGAACTGTTCAACACTAAAGAAATTTCAAAAAATTTACTTGTGGTTTCTATGGAAATCTACAATTTTAATAAATATTACTTTTGGGTATTTTTTAGCTGTTTCGCTTCTTTTATTGCTGTATTAAACTACTTTTAAGATCACGTCTTTTATCAACATTAAAAATACAGAAAACGTTATAAATTTTTATTACATGATTATAAATACGTATATTCCGAGCAGACAAACTTGAAATAAAACGTAATTTTAAGGATTTTTTGTCCGTATACCTAACACGGTAATATATGTTGTATGGTATAAAATATCTAAGGAGAGTGTTTGGTATGTCATTTACGCTGTCGTTCATTCGCATAAAACATCCTCCGTATGTTTAATAAATATGATATGACATTATTCAAGTAGTATAAAATACAGATGAATTTTCAATTTCCTTATAAGATTATAGCTATTAAAAATTAAAAATCTTATTACAAGTAAAAAGCACTAATGTAATTATTTACATGCTTAACTCACAATATTGAACAGTTTTTTACTTTACATAATCTTGTGTATAAGAGAGAATATGGCTAAATTAGCTCAATTGTTTTCCTGCAAAATCTCCTGTATGTGTCAAAGATTTTAAAGATGTAAATTTATTGAAACGGATAAATTATAATTTCCTTATAATGAAGTTTATATTATATTTTGAGTTTACAACCGTTAGAAAAAATATGTCTTAACAGATTTGCATGTCTGAAAAATCCGATGAAATGGTCATATTTTAAAAAGATCGAGAACTTTCTTATCTCTGAGATTGTAAGTCAATGGAGGACAGAGCATCAACTACTAAAGGCTCCCAATGTGAAAATTTTTATTGGATAATGGTTACTATTATAAATATAAATTTTTATGATTTCTTATATACTAGGACTTTCGATAGGTTACAATTTTCTTAGGTTTCTTAAACTGTCCCAGTTCACGCCTCTCATATTTTGGGAGCTTTTTATTTTGGGAGTTTCTTAACAATGACAATACCTATAAGTAGAAGCTGAGTTTTTCTTAAGTCAGATGATTCCAGAGGCTGGGATATTCTATAGATCAAATTGAATATTCGAAAGTTATGTTGATGCCATAGACTGGAGAGGTAGAGGTTAGTGTTCCCGAGAGGCTACAGATTCTAGTTATGGAAAGATGCTACGGGCTAAAATACTCACAGAGAATAAGGATGTTTACAAAAGCATGCCATTCCAATAGCTTAACAGTTTTATAGAGTGTGGTCTTAGTGATTTGGGCAGAGGCTCAATCTAACTTTAGTGTAACAGAATTCTGCCGTTCCAATTATTCTTTACATTAACAATATTGATTCATATATTTTACATGTCAATCAGAACTTTTTTATAGCATATATTTGTTTAATATCTGAGGATTATTAAAAAAAACTAATTTTGAAAAACATAATAATGGTCGGAATACAAAATTAAGATCTTCTATTTTTTTACTTATTTTTTGACTTTTTCATACATTTTAGTAATATTGTTCTATTACGTTCCTCTATTTTGCCTTGATACACTCTCGATTGCAATATCGTATAACATATTGGGGCAGTACCTATAAGTATTTGAAGATAAATTAAGAACCACCCAAAAAATCTTTTGACGTAACATGTAAACAATTTAAAAAAGGAAAAGTTCCTTTCCCCTCTACAAAGTAATATATATTAAACCTACTTAACATATTTTTGTGTAAAAAGTCCTAAGATTTTTTATTAAAACATTTATGTAAATTGAAATAATTTTAGACTATCCAAGGTAAATAAGTCTAGTTTTCGCCATTCTTTTCAATATTTGGACCCACGGGTATTAATCACATTCCATTAAACATGAAAAGAGGTACATTAAGGTACTTTTATAGAGTTTCACGGCCTTTATATATTTTCTATGTTGCTTTTTATATTTTGAATTTAGGCGGGGTATTACGGTTAGTATTGTATTAGTATCAGCACCCTGTATGATGATTAACATTAGCATATTGGCAAAATATACGGTGATGATTTGAAGTGGAAAAGGATTAAAGTTGAATATATGAATAATCCACATTTTATAGGGGCTTACTTGGAAAACATAGTGTTACAAGAAAATTTATTAGGTTCTTTATTTCTAAAATATCATATAAAGGTTGTGTTTAATGATCCTTCATACCATAATAATATTGGTGCTTTCCATTGCATGAAGTAATTAATTGAACGGATTCATGTGACACCTGATAAAAAGGTAGCTGGCAATCTAGGTAATAATGTATTTCATGTTCAAGGAGAATAAGAGTTATTTGGAACTGAATCATTTACCTGCAATTTATATGATTCAAAATTTGTTATATTATTCAACTGTTTCTCATACAGCTGATGGTTTTACAAATTCTTAAACAGAACAATGTATGGAGTCGAATAAAACTATTATAATATTTGGTTAATGACGATTCCAATATAAATAGTTGTTGATACAATAAAGAGAGTAAAACGGGAAAACGTGGGAATACTGTATTTTAGCGCACGAGCTACTAAACAAAGTCCTCACAGGAATGACGTAGGCCTACTCGTTTCAGGATTGCCTGAAAACGGTGAAAAACTCAATATTGGAACTAACCAGTTAGTGAATATCATCCTGAGTGGACTCATATAATAAAATGATCGCAATTTCTCATCTTATCTAATAAGACCTGAGGATGTAAAAACCAATATTGTCTTAAATTTTTTACATAAACAGCATTTAAAACGTTTTCAAACTATTTTATTCTTAATTATTTCTTTTATAGACTACAGCATAGTGCATTTATAAAAAGCTATACCTTTTAATATATAAGAATCGTGTGAGCCATTTAAAAATTAATTAAAGCGAATGACAAATTATTTAGTAGAATATTAATATCTTGTCTTGAATCTGATATAAAATGCTACAAATTAGTAAATTTTAAACATGTTTATAAAAAACTATTACAAAAATAATACAACCATAGCCGACAATAATTTCAGGTTGTACAGCAACGGGTTTATCTCTCCGATTTGAGGGCACTGTCTTTAAAGTTAAATCTAAGACGGACCAAAATATTGGAGTATTCTCCTGTACATATCCGGTCTTAACAGCCAAGGTCAAACAATCGATCTGGTCGGAGTCGACCTTCGCACTGACTGTTTTACCCACGGCTAGCTGTACGTCCTGCTCAGTAGAGTTCGACGCCCAGAAACCATCGTGGCCCTTGGCGTTCTGATAGGGTATCCGTTGAAGTCGCCTACGCTAGGAACATCGTATACTCAAGACAGTAAACAAGATTGACACTGGCAGTAGGGTAGGGGACCTGCCTAAAAAAATACCTTTTTGGATATTGACTCTAGCAGTAAGCTAAGGAGCCTGCTATAACAAAAGTCCCCGTCGAGACTGACACTGGCAGTAGGCTAAGGGACCTGCCAAACAAAATCCCTCGTTGGAGATTGACTCTAGCAGTAAGCTAAGGAGCCTGCCCGAACAAAACTCCCCGTCCAGACTGACACTGGCAGTAGGCTAAGGGACCTGCCAAACAAAATCGCTACTTGGAGAATGACTCTAGCAGTAAGCTAAGGAGCCTGCCCGAACAACACTCCCCGTCGAGACTGACACTGGCAGTAGGCTAATGAAATGAAATGAAATGAAAATTTGTTTATTTAAACAGGCAAAGTTAGGGCCTCATGGCCCTTTCTTACACTTAACCTGTCTGATCAATAAGCAGAACAATAAACAACATGACAAATATGAACAAATATTAACCAAATTAATATTGACACTAATATACCTTACTAAATACATTAAATCAAACATTAATCTAAACACTAAAAAAATTATAAATATAATACTTCTAAATAAAAATATAAGTATACAATCATGACACAAAATAATACTACAACTTCCATCTTTAATAATAACCAAAAACTATAATTAATACCTAATAACAATAATTTATAAATATATAATAAGAATATTTTTGAAATAAATAATATATATGCAGTTTGTCTTACTCACACTCCTCACACACAATGCCAGCACCACACCCACAGACCCCTAGGACGGACCCGCCCCGACCAACCGTTCATGGTACAAACGTTTCAGTGCCGCCACAAACCGCCGATCTCCCTCAATGGAAGTGATTTCTTGGGGGAGGGAGTTCCACAGACGACAATTCATCACTTGAAAAGATCTATCAAATACTACAGTCCTGTGTTGGGGCATTCTTAAGGTACGAGAACCAGAGCGAGTGCTTCTTACACTATCATGAGATATAAATTGGAAATAGTTTGAAAAATATTTTGGAAATCCAGATTGTAAAATTGAATGAACTAAATTTAGTATTTTGATTGATCGTTGTTCTTTTAATTTCAAAATATTTCCCTGAATATAGTACGGTGTAATGTGTTGGTCTCGTCTCACATCATAAACGTAACGTAAACAGTAGTTTTCAGTCCTTTGCAGCTTCTCACTAAGTGCTACCGTCATGTCATTCATCACAGAGTTGCAGTAATTGAAGGCTAAGGGACCTTCCTAAACAAAATCCCTCCTTGGAGATTGACTCTAGTGGTAAGCTAAGGAGCATGCCAGAACAAAACTCCCCGTCGAGACTGACACTGGCAGGAGGCTAAGGGACCTGCCAAACAAAATCGCTACTTGGAGAATGACTCTAGCAGTAAGCTAAGGAGCCTGCCCGAACAACACTCCCCGTCGAGACTGACACTGGCAGTAGGCTAAGGGACCTTCCTAAACAAAATCCCTCCTTGGAGATTGACTCTAGCAGTAAGCTAAGGAGCATGCCCGAACAAAACTCCCCGTCGATGAAAATAAGTATTATATTATGGTCTCTGTGTTCGCCGGTCTCACCGTGGCGAGCCTTTACTTGTCATGCTTGCGTTGTAAATCATTGGCAAAGTTACTTTTCACTTCCTGGAAAACCTAACCTTGGACTTTAGTTAACAATAAAATCTCCTTGTGTACTAGTTTTCCAAACAAACCACTTAATTTTTCTACGAAATATATCAATTATTTTAATACAACATAATATTTTATTAGTCTGAGCATTAGACAACAATTACGACACGCACAATTCTCAAGAGCGGATACAACTGTAAGCATAAAATTTGGAAACCTCATTTCGGAATTAACCAATTACTAATTCCTTCTTATCCTAGAATTTGAAAGCAAGGAAGTATGAGGCTTAGGGCGTGTTGTAATATTGTAAAATCCAATGTACACAAGCCGGAGTTGATGTTTATTTTAAGTGAAGTTACCTTTAAAATATGAAATAAACTTTTTAATCCCATATTCTTAGCAATACAAAAATATTCCAAACAAGTTTTGAAACATAATAATACATTTCAATGAAGACATTAGTAGCGATATCATTTGGTTCCTGCAAATTGTTATGCCCAAAGAGGCTCTTAACGTTTTGACTAGAAGTTTAGCGTCAACATTTCTATGAGGGACTTCGTAATAAATACCGTTATTACGTAATTAAGCAGCATTGCCCGTAATAATCAGACATTACTTGATTCTTAACATAATTAATAACTCATCGAGTAGTAAAATTCCGATTAACATTTTTAAATAAACTAGTTATTATCTGTTTTATTCTTAACTAATAGGAACAAGGGTAATCTCAGTTACGTTTTATATTTATACAAGAAATTTATACAAGAAATTTTTAAAAGATGATTTTATTAAAAATGTATTTTAAATTACGAAACCAAATGTTTTATAACTACAATATATGTTACAAAATAAAAAAAAACAATTGTTTGTACTACGACAATAAAGAAAAAGGAGAAATTAAATTTAGTTCTGAATGTCGGTGGAAGTTAACTTCAGAGCTCTGGTGATGGTTTTAGTAACTAATTGGTTACATCAACAATAATTACAGACCATATTTCTCCTCCAATCTGAATAATATAGTTATTATTTTATTGAGTGTAAACAATTATATGTTATTAAGATATGAATTTTATTCCTAAGTCAACTATCATTCGCTTATTTAAAGTTATCGTCAATATTGAACTGCTATTAAATGCCTGAGTGATATCTCTAAGACATATTTAAGTAAATAATTCTGCAAGTAATATTTACACTATTTATCAGACATGTATAAACAGATATTATATAGCTTGGACTTGGACTTGGACCATGGGTAGATTATTATTGTAAACTGATTCTTTCTGTACCCTAAGAGTACTGAACGGATTTATAAACATAAATCTGAAGTTCTTTTTTAGCTCACAAAATATATAAAAGTTATTTTTTGGTCAAGATAATCTCCCTCAGTGTAAAAACCCTTTTAATTGTAAATGCGTTGTAACTAAATAGAAACTGTTTTAATGTAGACTGCACATTTAAATTACAACTATATCATTCCTTAGAGGAAGCAAATACTGTTAATAATCAATTATTTGAAAAATTAGTAAGAAGCAGAGATTAAATATATTTATTAAATATTTGTATTATAATTCAGCTGAATTAACTAATTTCAAATTATTTTTAATATTGCACTACTGTAAAATGCCTGAGTGATATCTTTGAGATATATTTAAGTAAATAATTCTGCAAGTAATCTTTACACTTTTTATGAGATATTTATTAAATTTGGATATTTATTCATATCATTTGGACAATATATGGAAAATTAATGGAAACTGATTCTTTCTGTACACTTAGAGTACTGAAAGGACTTAAAACCATAAATCTCATGCTCTTTTTTTGCACACAAAATAAACGAAAGTTATTTGTTGATCAAGATGATATCCTGTGAATCCTGTTAATTCTAAACGCGTAATAACTTAATAGAATTTTTTTCACTAATTCTTTCTGTTATTAGCAATACCTAAAACTAGGATTTAAACTAATTTGAGTAAGAAGAATAGATAAAAAACTTTGAATTGTAAATAATAAAAGTAACTCGCCTAAAATTCCTTATGTTGATCTTGATCTTCGCAATAATACTCCTTGTGTAAAGTTTCCATGTCCTGCGTGTAGAACGACATTGATCGTTAAATTGAACTATGAAAAGAGGCCTGGTCATTATCGATCTATTGGATAACTCACTTGTTTCTGTTCGTGCTACTCCAAATAAACGTGGTGTGAGTTTAACGACTTTTGTAAACAAAACACTTTTCAATTTATCCAAAAATATTAAAATACCTGTTACGTGTTGTTTTTATAGAAATTAAAACAACAAATATTTATATGAATACTGAGGTGTGTTTCACCTGTTACTATTCATTTTGGTTTTCACCTTCACGTGCTTGTGCACTAACATTAAAACGATTCTTGTTAACTGACCCATACATACTATAGAGACAAACAAATTTTGTTTCTTGTCTTAAAATATTGTGTGTATGATAAATTATTATTGTTTGGCAACAATATCCAGAGACACTATTGCATATTTCTTGTTATTGCTAATTAGTATATCTACAACTAAAAACACCTGCGTAGATTTGTTCCAAGTTTTCGCTTTGATGTATCTAATTCAAGTAGTCTACATTACAGTGCATGTAAATTACAATTGCAAAGTTTCTTAAGGAAAAACATGTATTTTATCAATATGTTAACTTTCCTTAACGATCCTCTCCCGAAAAGGTTAGAGGGTGATGATTAAACCATATTAAATTTAATTTGAAACATTTTGCGTTGATCTGTATGTAATTATTAACACCTGCTTGTCAAGGACTAAATTTAGACTAAAACCATTTTCATAACTGGTCTGCAATGTTCAAACTTCTGTCCTAACACTAGTAGGGTCGTCACACTAGTTTAAGTAACTTTCCATAATTATTGCAGGGTTGAAATTGACTACCCTCCTGTACTTTGGCTAATTATTATATTATAAATAGTAGGCAAGTAACGGAATTTACATTTTTATTTGTTGAATCTAATAAGACAAACAATATTTTTAAACAAGGTATTGATCAGTTTTACTATAAAAATATCAGAGAAATTTTAAAATAAGGACTGTTATATATTCGATTTTGGGCTTTAAGATGCCTTTGACCAGATCCGCATAGGACTTAAAGGCTTTCTCAACAAATTTAAACTCTCTTTTTATTGGGGAACCACTTCCGTTAAGTAAATGCTTTGAGATAATAATATTGTTCAGCATTCAGCCACTCTGGATTCCTAGATGCATGAATAACATATATTTAAAAATTTAATTATATTTCCAAAAATTATTTATTAATTACAAATTAGTAGCTCTCATTTTATATGAATGAATGTGTGATTTACCTTCTACTGGCGAAGTTAGAATAATTAGGTCATCTCACAAATCTAACTCACGACTATAACTATTTACTGTTCATACCTATTGAATACAAGGTGCCTTCATGTTAATATTACAATAGCATTTTCCGATTTCAGATTTCAATCACTAGCTAATGGTGTGAAGTATTTTTGTAGAAAGGATACAAACAATACAATATATTCAAGTTTATCTTCATCAGTTCATTTCTGTTTCTGTCTGTATGTCTATACGTCTCTCTGTCTGTATGTATATCCATTTCACTTTCCATGCAACGATCCCTCTTTTTGTCCACATATTGAATACGAAGTTACTTAAAAAACGTTGCATTAAGCTTTATTACTATGTATCAAAAAGTTAAAAAAATAACTAGCACTGATAGAGCTGATCGCTTGCACGGTCTAAGATTTTAGACTTTGGAACTGAGCTAGAGATACCACACGTTCAGAATATGTGTGTGACCGCACTTCTTGTAAGTATCATCGACCTTGTAGTTATTGGTTCTCCTCCTAGGCTAGTGGCCCGTCGGAATAGACGTAAGAAGACTTAAGAGGAAATCGGCCTCTTTTTTATGGCAAATTTTCAATGCATGTTATAAGTTATGACAGTAAAAATATTGTTAACACGCTTCTTTCGAAAAGCAACCCAGAGACACCGTTGGAAAGAAATTTTACTATATATATCTACTATACTATACACTTACAAAAACTATGTAGGTCATACAACTTATCTAATTCAAGTAGTCTTCTATACAGTGTACTTGCAGATGTTCATGAAAGGTTAAACCGCATGATATGTAATTTAGATATTATACTATTATAAGACTGAAGAAACAATTTTATATGGGATGATGGTTGCTAAACAATACCTATCACGTTGTAATAATATTAACCTATCCATTTTATTTAACACGATTATAAAAGCATATTTCAGTGTGTTCCATACGTGTTTGCTAAATAACAACAAGGACCCAACTAATCTGAAATAGTTAAGGACGAAGAAATATACCGAATTCTTTAGGACATACAAGAGACTGGAAAAGCAATTAAAAAATGTTTAAAAATGTTGTTGTAAAAGCTCTCATTGGCGGAATAAAAATTACCGGGGTGAAAATGTTTAAACGAACATCAAAGATTTAAAAGAGAACAAATCCGAGGCTTGCGGTACTCGATT
Source organism: Homalodisca vitripennis (assembly GCF_021130785.1). Lineage (NCBI taxonomy): Eukaryota > Metazoa > Arthropoda > Insecta > Hemiptera > Cicadellidae > Homalodisca > Homalodisca vitripennis. The sequence goes on from NW_025776424.1 coordinate 79,397, forward strand.
TAATCTAATATTTAAATCTATTGTTTTGGAAGAAAACACTGTCCACTCTATTGGTTATTAAATTTATTACTATAAATAATTCTATTACAAAATATGCACAGAGTTTCTATAAAATTACTACTTCAAAATTGAAAAAAATTTAACGATCTTGATATACTGAACATGAGAGGAAATAAATCTAAAAATACATTTTAATTTATGTTATATATTTTATTTTCTATAACGAAGAATACATATTACTCAATAATTTAGAATAATAATTGTTACGCGATAGGTAAGGAATACTTAAAATAATAATATTGTAATACAAACGTCACCACACTAATTCAACAATATGCATAATTTTAAGTATAAATATCAACAATAACCCAAATAATATAAGTTAAAACAACCTTGATGTGTTTATAATATTACTTTAAAAAATGTCTTCTAATGAAAAGAAAATCATAATTAGTGTAATCAGAATTTCTCAAAACTATTAAGCGGGACAATTTACTTAGCCATATAAAATACAAAATTACTAAGAATTATCTTTCTATTCCTAAATAACAATCTTGATCCTATGATGGTTGTTAATCAAATCCACAGTAATAATGTATCACACATTCAAAGAAATTAATTTTATTCCATCTTCCATGTGGTTTTGTCGTTAAGTGAAGTTACTCATTTAACTACAAAGAAGTGAAGTTACTTATCAAGTTGTATGCTATGTTCTCTAATTAAGAATAAAAATATCAAAATACAACATTAGCCTAGTTTATTGCAGTTCAAGCCTATCCGTTTAACCATTTTTGTGTATATTAAGACAAACCGTTGGCTGAACATTCACACATAGACGAGTAAAACAAATCACCAGTCTTGAATGAATATTATCGCAAATGCAGTGTGCTAAAGTAGATATGACAGAAATTTAGTGTAATATATCGCTGGTCGTGTTGAACTGTTTAAAAAAAATGCTTTTAAAATGTAAAGTTTTAATTGTGTAACCTTCTTTACTCTGAGAAATTCATGTTCCATGAAATATAATTATTTACAGGCTCTAAAATGTATATATATATATATATATATATATATATATATATATATATATATATATATATATTAATTGTATAAATGGCAATAGCCTTATTTAATTTCAATAAACATTGAATCACAAAAAGTACTCATATAACTTATTTTTGACGCTAGTTCGTTTCTTTTCCAAAAAGTCAACATTTCATCTTAAAAATTTGCTTCGAATTTCCATTAAGAACTTTATATTATCTGCCATTTATTACGTGAGTTAGCAGCATTGTAAAAATCAACTGTCATTATGAGATTCTTTTATTACCTGACTGCCAAACGAAGCGAATATATTTAAATCATTAAACAATAATTAATTTTTACTATATAACAGAAAGTTAATAACCATATAACTATTATAAATGTTTATTTTCGTTTATAATATTTCATTCTTATATAATCCAAATTCACATATAAGATCAATGAAGTAGGAGTAATGTAGATCATGAAGTGTTTTTGGAGTAGCTGGTTTAAGAATTAAAAACATAAAAAGTAGAATTTTTACGTTTTAATCTACATTTTCAGTTGTGGGTAAATGCTTACACAAAGATTAATAAAGTATAGATACCTGAAAGTTTTGAGAAAATACAGAATAAATACTGCACATAGCGGGAGTTTTTTTTAATTCTTCATAGTACATGAATCAGTGGAAACTTCAGAGAAACTAAACACCAGTTTCTTGGAAACATAAGATCTTAGGAGTATAACTTACTGTTAGGCTGTCTAAATAAACATACTTAAGGCTGTTCTTACTTTCAGATAGTTTTTTAATAACATCCCTTTAGTATGAGACATAACTTGTAACAGACATATTCAATACATTTATTTGAGTTTTTATGTGAAGCAATAGTAAATAGCAACGACACGTTTTAGTAGCCTTCACCTTAAAAGTAACAGGTCCTAAATATTTTAGTTTACGCCATTGGTGAATTTGGAAACTAAAAATTTTAGTAAATACACTTCTTTATCTGAGAAGATTGTAATTTCTAAAGTAGAAAGATATTGATTAATTCAACAAAAATGTAAAATTCTGCAGGGAATTGTAGATTTTACTGGTATATTTATTTAAATTCAATTACTAAGAAAGAAGTTTTTATAAGACAGTTCAGGATATTTTTTGCTAGCGAAAACAGCGTGCGCGAATCAGCACTCGAATTTGGGACCTGGAGTTACATAAGCTGAGACAGAATTATTCATCTACGGTAGAAGTTATCTACTAGGCACATTCTGTTAATTTTGTCTCCAGCACGTGCCTACTAGATATGCAAATGCATCTTTTACATTAATATGCTATAATTATTATTGCTATATGGTATTAATATTGCTATATACTGCAAAGTTCTTATCATGAAAAATTAATTATAATGTAGTTAAAGCGAAAAGTCTTTAAAATAGCAATAGCGTCCAGTACGGAATTACGGGATTGACAGATTATTGTTTCGTGTACAAAGAGAAATACAGTACAATATGGGTTAAATTATTGTTTGTTTGCTAAACTGTTTACAGTTATATGAAATATTGCACGTAAACACTTAAACATAACCTACTTAGGTGTTTTTATTATTAATACTTTGAACTCACTGTTAATATTTAGCACACTACAGAATACCGGAAAGATGGCTGTGAGTCATTGCTAAGAAAATGGTTTTCTTAAACTATTAGAAGTTTATATCAACTGTTTAAAGAAGACCCAAATACATAACGTCAATCAATATTTTTGTATGAAACCGTTAGACTGATATTACATATACGTTCTGGGTACAGAAAGATTTTAAATAGCCCAAAAGGCACGCGAGGTGTTGCTTGGCAGCAAGACGTTCAGCTTAAAAGTTCGAGACAGAAAAGTGTATTAGCTGAAAGAATGAAAAGATTATTTACTATAACGTTAGATTAAACTTATTCTAACCAGTAACGAGTAACAGGCTTACGAAAATATGTATTATTTAAAATATAAATAATGATGAGACTGTTTATGACGCTCAGCCTTATTCCGAGATTGGACATGCACCATCATTCTTCTCTATGTAGAAATTTCATTCAAAGTTTTATATCAGTTTTCTGGTAAGCAAGTGAAAGGCAAAATTGCGATTAAGTTCAATATTGTCACTAACGTCTAACATTGGCTGCAATATATTATAATTTATTTTTAATCTTCGAATAAAAATGTTAATTGCTAAAATCCTACATAATAGTACTAAGTTTTTTTACATATTTATTTCTTTAATATTTTTTCGTGTCAATCATGGTTAAAAAAATTAGCAAAAATATTAGATGTTCATCCAAATTCAATTGGTTAATATATACTAATATCAAACACAGTGTTTTCTCAAATATAAATTAAACTTCATTCAAATGTTGAAATCTAAAGTCAGTTCGTTTTCGGGCTATCGTGCAGACTGACCGAGAGACAAAATTAAAATATTTCAAGCCTCACGAGTGATGAATTTCGCTAAAGCTCAGCGTATTACTAAAGTTTTAAAAATATAACACAACTAACTTAAGTGGAATATAATGATACAATATAAGGACGCAGAGCTGAACATAACGTATACCTATTACCATTATAAATTAATTTAAATCGTGGAATTAAGGGTGTAATCTAAAAAAATGGCTTTTGTGATAACTGTTAATTTTAAGTAACACCGACATCGCCTATAACAACAAGCTTAGCGCTGAATTTAATTTTAAGAATAAAATGTCACAAATATTTTCTAATAACCCATTATACTTCTAAGGAGCCATTCTATTAAGTCTACTAATATTTTAATGCTATAAAAACTTAATTTTAAACTTAGAGCTAATATAAATGTCATTATGCGAGTTACTTTATCTGCATGGTTATCGAGTCGTTACGTTTCTCAATAACATTCACTATTACAATGTTACAGTTAGTGAGGAATTGATATGTCTGTGAAGTAGAGTGATGACTATATTATTTATTCAATATTGAATATTTTATGTACTTATTGAAAAAATGTATTTACCTCAGTTTCCAATTGGAAATGTTTGAGTTTCTTCAAAAATCCAGTTTGCAAATTACATTCTTTATTTCAAATATTTACGTAATAAATAAAGTTTATAGTATAACTGTGTCACGGGCTTAATCAATAACACCTGAAATATTGAATAGCAATCTTTAATAGCATTTATTATTTTAATGTAATATGTGTATGTGACAACCAGTGCCTCAGTTACCCTGGTCCCGGTATCTGGACCACAAATTAGATAGCGTGTGACTTCTGAACAAACATTTTGATTGTTCCTATATGATTTTGCAGTAGGTTGGCTTTCCTGTCAGTGTGCGATGATTATATTCCGATAAAAAATTGTAGTGGAAAATGTCATAACAACTAGGAGTGGGCAATATTTTCAAATATAGCATGTTTTACTTTTTTCAGAGTAAAATTATTATTAATATTGTAAGTAAACCATGTAAAGGTGACAAAGGAATCTAAGGAGTTGTTTCTTCAACTGTATCATCACAATCGGCAAGTTATAATCTCTTGTAAAGTAAAAGAAAGCTTTGGTGGTAATCTCATCAACTAATTGAATAAAGTAAAAGATGTAAACTATAATTCTCCGTAAATCTTAGTACTCTTTTCACTTGCTATAAAATATGTAAGAGTGGATCATAAATCATTTCGATTGGATAGAATACATAACTGTAGCTGATTCTTTCTGTTAATTTATTTATAGTACTGAAGGGATTTAAAACCATAAATAACAAATTATTTATGCTTACGCATGAAACATAATTATATGTTAATCAACATATGTATCACCTCACAAGAAAGTAAATTCATTGCAAAAGTCCTTAACATTAAAATCTTCTTAACTAAAAATGCGTTGTAATAACATAGGAATTGTTTCACTGTGTTTTTTCTGTGATTGATAATCGCAAGACTAGTATGTATATAGCTTTGGGTAAAAATAATAGTTAGTGAAAATCTTTGAATTGTAAATAATAAGGTAAGTCGTCCATAAATCCTTGTCTCGATCCCGGTCTTCGCCATAGTACTCCTGGTGTAGATTTTCCACGCCCTAACGTTTTTGAACATTAAACTGAACAATTAAAAAAAGTCCTGGCCTTTATCAAGCTTTTGGCCATTGCACTTGTTCCTTGTCTTGCTTCTCCAACCTAACGTGGTTTAAGTTTAACGAATTGTGTAAATAAAACAATTGTATTCATCTAAAGCTTTGTGATACCTATCCTTTGTTGTTTCGATGGATAAAAAATATTAATACGTACACTGGTGTGTATATTTCACCTGTTTCTCTTTATTGGTTTTTGTCTTTATTTGTTGTTTACGTCATGACTATTACTAGCATTAAGTACATGTTATTATTTCATGTTCAAAGAAATCTTATGCATTAATTATATTTCAATATTTATGGATATTATAAAAGTGAAATTGCTTTTGCTTTAAAAATTAATCGTTCATAATATAACCTTTTCCAACAATTCACCTATACTATGTACTGTTTCCATCATTGAGAAATCTTATACACGAGATTTTTGCAATGAATAAACTTGAAATATTTCTAGTCAATTTTTATTATATTTTTATTTCTGTAATATGGCCTGTAATAATTTTAGGAGAAGTTTAAAAGTGCAATGTTTGGTGTACTACGTAAATTAAGCACGTAAAGCTACAATCTGAAAAATATATTTTTTTGTAAGTAGACAAATTAGCAATACCATAAACGGTCATATCGATAAAGATTCCAGGCTAATGAGTCTTAGAGTAATATATTCACACATACAAATATAATCTAATAAAGGAACAAATCTTTAATACGAGATTCAAATGTTTATGTAGTAGGTACTCATAGTAATATATAATTTAATAACATGTATTTCGTTAAACTTTTGGTACTACACATGACTAATTAAAACATTATTTCAGGTAGAACTACCTGATTTCAGATCATAAATGATGGTACACCGCTTGCCACTATATGTGTTGGGTACAGAGAGGATGAAATAAAGTACAAAACACAAATTATCAGTTCTATACAAAACGTAACTTAGAATGCTACAACTATAATATAAACCCAAGAAAAAAATCTGTATAATATGTTAACTTTTCTGGTACTTTATGATGTGATAAATATTCGTTAAAACTAAGACCTAAACTGTTTTAGGTAACAAGTGATATTTAGATCATAAACTGTGATTTTTAAGTAATGAAAGTACCTCATCCGTGTAAGTCCTGGTCCTGGTCGTGCTTCTTGCTATCAAATAGTGTTCCTGGTGCTTCTGCGACTAGTTGTGAGTTGGACGAAGATTAAAAACGGTGCGACATTTCATTTTCAAATTTAAAATATGAAATTATATACCTACGTTGTTTCCATAGATATTAAATAATATGCAATACAACCAGCCCCATGGATTTCACATGCTTTTTTATATTGGTAACAACACGACTACTACTAACATCAAACCCATTTCTTGTTACGCAAACACAAAATTTTCTGAGAAGACAAACGTTTAAATAAAACAATATAACATAAGTTATAATATGTTTTTCCCTGCCTCAAGTTATGTGCTTAATTTATATTTATACATTACGATAAAAAAATTATATAACTAATCACATACAAAAATGCATCACTAACCATATAAAAATCTATGCTTTTATGAAAATGCAAACTTTTTAGAAGATTTTAGGATGAATATAACTCAAAGTAAAACTGAGACGTCGGAGGTCTTATTACTTACTTATTATGGCAGAATTTCAGGTAACAAAGGCACACTGTGAGAGAATGTACATAGCTTTAATATCAAATACTTGCAATGAAAGGCTTGAAAGCTTGAAAACCTATAAATGAGTATAATGATTTAATGTTAAATTAGGGCAACACAGTTAAGGTATTACGTCATGTAGGTTTGTTAGCAAAATACCTTAACTATTAATTATGCAGATTAAAGGTTATTAGTACATTTATATAATTCAATGAAACACTTAAAGGATCCTTTGTTTTATTTCCAACAAATAAAGGAAACCGGGAAACCGGCAGTTTATTTACTATACACAAAATCCGTGCACACGAACCACAACTGGTGGACTGAGTATACGGGCGAGTAACGCAACTGTTGATTTATAAAATATTATATTTTTATTTTATGAGTATTTCATATAATAGAGTCAATTACAAAATATCCTTATTTCCTAAACCAGTGAAAGGAGTATATGGTTATCGAAAAACTATTTCATGATTTTAATTCCTCGGTTCTATTAAACAAATTCTAATAAATATAATTTAAGTACATTTAGGAAAATATAAGTATTTAGGTAAAACTCGTCTTTGCTGGGCATAATTTTTATGTGTTTTGTACATTTACTGCTAGACTACTATCTTTACTTGTTATACATTTTTAAACAATAAATATAACAAATTTAAATACATTTGAAATTTATAAGCAGCTGAATGTATTTGAGCTTTATAACCAAGACATTTAACAGATATTTCGTGTGCTACATTTCATTTAACAACTTTTTATTAATTACCGAGTTTTAGTATTAAACATTAAGTATTAAAAGTGTAAATAATCATAATTTTTTTAAGAAACCTATCATTCTTGTTCTTTAATTTTTATAATAAAAATGTGGGTTATAATTTTAATATACGAAATTATGGTTTGAATGATATTATAATATAATTCGGAATTTTTGTCAAGCCAAACAATTAGAATATTACAGCACAAAAATATCAAAACTTAGAATTATTTTTATATCCTTGTATTCTTAATGCGAAGGAATTACAGACCTTAAGTGTGGTGTTGGCCTGCGAAACAGAATGAAGTATCCCCTAGAATTAAATTTAGAAAAATAAAGTATATCTGGAAAAAGTTTTACTTTAGTACTCTATCTCAAAATTGTTCATGGATCCCCATGAAAAGTTTTCCACGTTAGTCTAAGCGTGCATACATGCATGGTCGTGCTTTTTCGGTCGCTCGATTGCTTAGTAAGCTAATTTGTCATTTTTAGTTTTTATGTTGTGTAGTATTTATAGTTTTCAAAAGGTTGACACGCTAATATATTTCATTACTTAAAACTTAAAATTTAATTTGTTGAAATTGAATTGGTATCTTAATCCAATATTTATAACAAAAACCTGATATCATATTTTTCCTTTAAATGTATATTCAATTGTAAACTATAATTAAAACTAGGGAAATATTATTTAATACAACATATTTTTAAATACATACATACGTACAATAATACATCAACATAAGCTATTTTAGCTAACTAACGAACTATTATCTTCATAAATTCCCTCACAAAAACCAAAATTGGAATGAACCGCCTTCCCTACAAGGAAGGGTTTAAAGCAGATGTTACAATCTTGATTGTGTGTCCTATTAACTATTGTTTAGTGTTTTGCATGGTTATTATTTACTATGTAATATGCATGAGCCAATTTAAAGCATGGCTAAAGGATACAATTTAAGAGTATGTAGCATCTTGCACCTGAATGAGTGAATATATTCATGTCGTTAAAATGGTTGCCTATAAAGATAAAGTTAACAAAAAACCTATACATTTTTATTTAGCGTAGAAGAAGCCGCATAATGTATAATACATTGATACACTTGTGTTTCCGGAAATATAAATACTTCTAAGAAAAAAAATCGTTTATAGCCTTGGCCGGTCATAAAATTATTTCATTTAAAAGCCTATACGTGTTTTTATAAGTCATAAGATGGCAGTTTACATTGCAGAGCACATAAACCTGCTTTTTCGATTGAAGGGATATAGGAATTTCTTTTAAGACAGAAAACACACTACACTTTCTGTGGCGGTGTATAAAGGGTTAAAAATTAAAATTTTCCACAAATCATATTAACAGTTGCTATACACACGTAAGCCCAACTGTCCTACGGTAAATAAATGTATAATTAGCGTCAGGTAAGCGTAATCAAAACTTTATAATATTGCTAAATTCAGTTAGTTGTCTGAAATTGATATAGCTGTTCTTAGTGTCCAACGGTTAGTTGTAATTTTGTCAAACTAATAGAAATATTTTTTTTAATATTGCTATTTTATTTTTTAGTTCTTTTAATCCTTCTCTTAATCTGAATTAAAAGGAAATGACAAATATCACAACACAAATGTCACGGACCCAAGACCAAATCCAAAGTGATAGTGGTAACACGAGTAATTACAATATCAATCTATAATAGTTTTTATTATGTTTCAAGTGAAATGCATGTGAAAACAAGAGCCTCAGTCACTCCAATATCTGGGTATAAACCATAATACCTCTAAGGCTAGGTAGCTCGTCACTTCCTAACAATTATTTTGATTGTTCCCATCTGATTTTGCAGTGGATTAGATATCCTGTCAGTGTGTAAATAATGATATCCCGATAAACAATTTTAGTTATGTTTTATACCAACTAGAACCTGGCATTATTCTTAAATGTAGCATTTTTTTACTTTCTTCGGAATAAACTTATTATTAATATTGGAAGTTCAACGTTTAAATGTGACAATGGAATCTAAGTTGTTTCTAAAACTATATAATTTTAATCGGCAATTTCTAGTCTCTTGTAAAGTGGATGAGAGCTGTAAAGGTAATCTTATTAACTAGTGCAATAAAGTAAAAGATATGGACCATAATTTTCCTCAAATATGTACCATACCATTTTTAGAAATCATTGAGTTTTAACAAGTTAACGCAATACGTTATGAATTTTAATCCTAAATGAGGTAACATTTACTAATTTCAAATTATTTTCAATATTTACAGAACTATTATATGCCTTAAAGATGTCTCTCAGACACAATTAAGTTAATAATTCTCTTGGCAATCTTTCCACTTTTTATAAAACATGTGAGAATGGATCTTAAAAGATTTGGAGGTTTTCAGGAAGATACTTGTAAACTGATTCTTTCTATACAGTAACTTTGAACATTGAAGACAATACATTATAATTTCTATTTACTTTATGAATAAGTGTCATTAAAATTACACATGATATTTAGTAGAAAGTTTGTTGACATGTTTATTAATTCACCTGATTTATTTTTTTTATCATATAATAATAATAATAATAATAATCTCTTTATTGCATTCTTTTAACAATTTTTACATCGTATCGCAATCGTCAACAGTTTTTATAAGTCTATTTACACGAGTTCATCCACACATTCACACAACCTCATACTTACAATTCTTACATTCATTCGGGTCACAATCGCATTGACCTCAGATCCAGCAATCTCAAATATCCCAGCGGCTTGACATGAATTCATCAACAGAATAGAAAGCCTTGGACTCCAAAAGGAGTTTGAGACGCGTTTTAAATTGATTTTGATTATTGGAAATTTTGATTTCTTCAGGGAGCCTGTTGATTAATCTGACACCAACTTCTTGCGGTAGATTTTGCGCTAAAGTCAATCTGTGTTGATGCGTGCGAAAGTTGTCCCTGCCTCTAGTTTCATATTGATGAACGTCCCCGCCACGAATCAAAGTGCACCTTGATCTGCAGTACATGATCACCTCAAAAATATAGAGGCAAGGCAAAGTCAGCAATCTCAACTCCCCGAAAGATTCCCTACACGACTCTCTATAATTTAAATGTTTAATGATTCTGACAGCTTTTTTCTGGAGTCTAAAGACGCGCTCCATTTTGTTTTTTGCACAACTTCCCCAAAGTCTTATCCCGTACGCAAAATGAGCTGCATGTAAGAACAAAAAATATTTCCTAACGCTAAGCCAAATTCGTTCGATTGCTATGAACTAATATCAAACACATTAACGCAGCTATTGTTGGAAGAGTTGATTCTATGAGTTTTGAGTTTAGCTCCAGTTTACCTTTATATTACGTGCAGCAAATTTAGTAAACCTTCCTCCACACAAGCAAATCTTAGGTGCAAGAAAACCTTCCATACACTACACAGGTATGGTGAGAAGGGATGGTTGAGTGAGAAAGGCAGTCTATGTTGTGAACGTGTCAAAACGATGCGGGGGTTCCGTTTGAACTTTTTTCGTTTTCGTTGCAGATAATTTTTGGATACCTTTAGGGGAACATGACTCGAGTTTTAAGACATTTGCAACAGCATCAGGTTTTAGACGGCGCATTAAGAGGAAGGTGAACTGGAACTAAACTCAACATAAACATTGAAACAGCCCGTCCCACCATATTTGCGTTATGGAAGACTGAGGTAGCTCCACCGTGCTTTTGGATTGTGTCAGTTAACATCGTAAGCACACAGTTGTGCACCTGATGAGACAGGAAGATACAGTGTGCATTATGAAAATAATGATAATTTTCAGGAAAAAATTGATTTATTGTTTCGATTGATAGAAATAGTGAAAATACTTCAAGATAGTCTACACCTGCATCAACACACCTGCGTAGACAATTCTGCCACGCTTGGAAAGCACCCTGGTACTCCTCGACTGGAATGCCTCTCAGGAGCCTTATAACTTCAGCTCAGATGTTTCCCACCGACTTCCTGTGCTTTCCTCTCAGCTCTTTCTTCAGTAAGTGGAACAAAAATATCGCAAAGAACTATGTCAGGGCTGTAAGGAGGCTGTGGCACGACGGTGGTCTTGTTCTGGGTAGGGTAGATGGTAACGACGAAGGAAGTGTTTCTGGGGAAATTTCTCTGGTGGAGCTTGAAGATGACTAATATCAGGCCAGGCGCGGGCGATCCGGCGTTTTAGTCTCAAGCGCCTCCAGATAAAAGGCTGCTTTGACAGCTTTTCCTTGCGGTACAAACTCAAAATGGACGATTCCTTGAACGTCAAAGAAGACAAACAGCATTTTTTTTAAACGAGACTTGCTCATATGCACTTTTTTGTGTTTTGGAGAGGATTCTGTGTGCCACTGGGAGCCCTGCCTTTTGGATTCTGGATTTAAATTGATACTAATGCAGTTGTATAACTCAAATTTCTATCGAAGGGTTATTCAGGCATTGGTTCACTCCGGCAGGATGCACAGTCGATTTAGAAGTTTAGCTGATACATTATTCTCCAAAACGATATAATATATTTGATCATGAAACAGAAATTTCATTAAAATCAGTTACAAAGAGGACTTTTAATATTTAAATGTATTATAATGTAATCAGGCATTCCTAATACTGTATAATTATACTTTACCCGTTATTACCTCTTGTAGTGTGAAAGAGAGATCTGGCGTGAATTTTAGTAACTAATACAATGAGTTAAAACTTTTAGAACATATTTATGTCACCATTCTTGGCATAAAGTTTTAAATTATTATATATTTACAACTAAAATTAGTTACCATTTTTATATCTTAAATGAAAATCATTGATTAATTTCTACTAATTACTGTTATCTTGCTTAATAGAAGTGCTAGAAATATTGGTATAAAACACAAAATATAAAATGTTTCTCATAAACAGATATATCTATTTTTGATAAAGTTACATGAAAACCTTCAATATATTTTGCTCTCTGAAGATTACGGATTAATGTAACCATATTCTCCCTGAACTCTTGTGGGTACTGAGAGGATTATACACAGCACCAAACATAAATTAGTAGTTTTTCCACAATACATAGCAAAGTCTTTTATTGACTATAATTAATTGGTACTTCTATTATCACTACAATAAAAATATTCTAGTGATTTGTGCTTTAAATAATCGCTAAAACTAGGATTTAAACTGCTTTGTGTAACGAGAAATAGTGAGTCAAAACTATGATTTGTATTGAATTAAAGTAACTCATCCATATAAGTCCTGGCCCTGACCTGCTTCTAACCATTACATCATGGTCCTGGTGCTACTTCCGGGGCTTGTTGTGAATTGAACGAAGTTTGAAAAATTGCAGCGAGTAACAGTTTAGGATTATTTTAAAACATTCAACTATACAAGTGCTATATTTTTTCCATGGATATAAAATTATATTTTATGTACATTGCTGCTTCCGTTACACCAGTCTCTTATATTGCTGACGTCTCGACTACAACTGGCACTAAACAGATCGCTTGTTGTTATCTGATTACCCAAACCCGTACATTTTACTGTGACAAACGTGTGAATAAAACATAGTTATAAAGATTTTAATGAGATAGTTCCAGGTGTAAATTTATAATATTTATGCTACATTATTAATGTGTGGATTCTAGTTTTTAATAAGCTCCAAAGATGAACGATTTTAAAATATGGTTTTATTGTTTGGATACTTCTTAGAATAATATAGATGAAATAAATTTTACCCTATTATTCCTAATATTTACAGTACTTAAGGAAAAGAGTATTTTTATCGAAGTTTGTTCAATGATACATAGTTTAAAGTGCTATAACTTAGTTTAACCTATTTCCTAATCTGTGATCAACATTTAAAATAATGAGAATTTGAAATTTTTACGTCTTAAAATGATCTTTCAATCGAACTGTAATTATTATTACTTCTAATCTTCATAAATATCTTGAAATTTCATTATAAGAGGTTAGCATGGACAATATTTACCTTATAGAAAAAACTTTTATGGGGCTGAACTAAATATATGAGATAAGATGATAGTAGCTAAATTATACCTATCAAGATGTAATAAAATTAACCCATAAACTATTTTGAACTTAGATTTAAACAGGCATATTCCATTGTGTATCATAATTTTTGTTAAAATAATAACAAGAGCTCAACCATTCCGAAATATTTTGAGGACAAAGAATCGTACCAAATTATTTAGGACATGAACGATAATGGACACATACTTAAAATTCCCATACTATCGTGGTTTTTTAAAAAAGCTCTCGACTGCTGGATTAAAAAATTACAGGAGTAAAAATGTTTAAACGAATATCAAAGACATAACAAATCCGAAACCAGCGGTACTCGATGTGATCCAGTATTTGAATCGATTGTTTTAGAAGAATACAGTTTTAACTCTATTGCCTCTAAAATATACTATTTGTAAATAATTCTATTCCAAAATATGCACATGTACCAATTAAAAATTTTTACGATCTTGCTATACTGAAAATGGAAGGAAATAAATATAATAATACAATTTACATTATGTTATATATTTTATTTTTCTAAAACTAAGAATACTTATTAATTAATGATTTAATCGCATACTTTATAAACGTTAAGTCAGGCATATTTTAAATTTGATATAAAAAATATTAAATAATAAATAAAATAATATACTGCAAATGTCACAGAGATAAAAAAACCTTGATGTGTTAATTATATATATATATATATATATATATATATATATCGACTGCTGGATTAAAAAATTACAGGAGTAAAAATGTTTAAACGAATATCAAAGACATAACAAATCCGAAACCAGCGGTACTCGATGTGATCCAGTATTTGAATCGATTGTTTTAGAAGAATACAGTTTTAACTCTATTGCCTCTAAAATATACTATTTGTAAATAATTCTATTCCAAAATATGCACATGTACCAATTAAAAATTTTTCCGATCTTGCTATACTGAAAATGGAAGGAAATAAATATAATAATACAATTTACATTATGTTATATATTTTATTTTTCTAAAACTAAGAATACTTATTAATTAATGATTTAATCGCATACTTTATAAACGTTAAGTCAGGCATATTTTAAATTTGATATAAAAAATATTAAATAATAAATAAAATAATATACTGCAAATGTCACAGAGATAAAAAAACCTTGATGTGTTAATTATATATATATATATATATATATATATATATATATATATATATATATATATATATATATATAAATTAATGTTTGTCCTTTATAGACTCAGAAACTATTTGACCGATCATTACGAAAATTACTATGTATATTTATTTTTCCACGTAGAAGGTTTATATGCTATGCCCATTGATGTAACTCACCACCAGGAGGCGCTGCAGAATATATAAGTTATCAAAGCGCCTGCACATTGTAAACTACAATTACGAGATATTTGTGCATAATAAGCACACAGCTAGTCACTTAAAAAAAAATAATTCCTATAAAAAAGATTTAAATAAATGAGATCAATATTCCTCAAAACCATCAAGCTCAACACATTTACTAAGCCTCATAAAATAAAAAATCACTATTCCTGTTATCTTTCTCTTCCTAAATAAAAATCTTAAACATCGTCCAATGATAGTTGATAATCTAATCTGCAATAAGATTGTGTCAATCACACATTCTTGTAAATTAATGCTATTCCATCTCTTTATGGTTTATAGTTAGGTTTTTCTTTAGTTGTAGTAAGTAACTGTAAAGTGTAGTTACTTATTATTTTTATGCTATGTTCTGTAACTAAGAACAACAATAGCAAATTATAAAAATTAGTCTAGTATATTAGAGATAAAGCCCATCTATTTAACCGTTTATGTGCAGTAAGAAAATCCGTTGGCTGAGCTACAATCATACCCAGACAAATAAAATAAACTACCAGTCATTATAAATAGTATCGCAATTGCTGTGTGTTGAAGTAGATATGACAGTAATTAACTTTAGTAAACCGCTGGCCCTATTGAAGTTCTTAAAGTGAATTTATTTAAATTGTAAAATTTTAATCGTGTAACATTCTATACGCTTAGAAAATTAATTTTAATTGAATTATAATTATTTATATCTTTTAAACTCAAAATTAAAAAGTTACAATTGACGCTAAATATTGCTTCATTTCCAAGAAGTCGACGATTCATCTATAAATGTATATACTTTGTAATAACTTTCGTTTATTACATAAATATTTAACTGTTATATGGGAGCTTTTAACTACCTGAATTCTAAATTAACAAAATATATTTACCCTGTTGAGGTGTAGCTAAAAGTGGTTGCAAAGTGTACCTACGGTTATAACCGTCTAATCCCAAAAGAGTAATGACGGTTTTAATAGTCCACCACAGGGTTTTTCAAATAGTCAATATTAAGGCTGTTTGGAGTCTATTGTGTCGTTCTTACTTATTATTTCGACTGGGAAACGTTCAAAGTAATTATTGCTTAGAGGTGCTTGTTCCTAGCTAAATTATATATAATCACAGCGTTGCCGCATAGTTTTCAAGGAATTTGAGTGCGCAACCCCTTCTTTTGTATATGCTCAGTTATTATACTGGAGTAATTATGACCGTTTAATTAATACTCCGGTAAAATGAGTGATTATCTGAACTAAATAATCCTAATGAGGTACATGAAATCAAAAATCCTTCGTTTATGAGCATAAAATGAAAAAGGACAAAATTGCTTATTAGTATACTGATTGTGAATTTTTTTGGGTTTTTCAAAATTACTACACAGTGTCAAAAGTCTAAAATAAGTACAGTTTTAACACCCAGATTGTGCATGAAAAATATTATTTCTGTCATTTGAAACATTTCAATACATTTTGATTAAATACAACTATTAAGTGTTCTTTATTTCCTGGAGTCCATTAATCATAATGTTGCTTATTCTCTTAGACTCTAGGTAGATATGTTATCACTCCTCAACAAATTAAACATTAGGTAAGAATTACTTTTGACTGCATAACAGTAAGTGAACATCCTTATAAGAGTAATTTTATAATACTAAATATTTATTTTCGCTTTTAATACTTCATTTTTACATAATCTAAATTCACATGTAGAATCAATTAAGTAGGACTAATGTAGATCATGAAGTGTTTTTGGAGTAGCTGAATAAAAAAATTCAGAATTGAATATTTATGTTAAAATCTAAATTTACTAATGTGGATACATTTTTACATAAAGATTACTGCAGTAGATAGTAGTTTTGAGAAGGGACAGAGTAAATATTTGTTTTGAGAATGTATAATGTAATTAATATTAGATTTGAGAAAGTATAGAGTAAATATATAACATAAATTGTTTTTAATTCTTAATATTAAAAGAATCAGTATACATATTCAGAGAAACTAAACACCAGTTTCTTAAAACAACAACAATTTAGGAACAACTTATTGTTACGTTCTCTAAATGCACAACAAAATTAAAACTGTTCTCACTTTCATATCGTTTTGAAATAACATTTCCTTTAGCATGGAAAGATATCGTAGCATACATATTACGTAGAGTTTTTGTGTGATGTATTGAATTTATTCACCCTCAGGTTCAACGTAAAAGGGTCTTAATTATATTATTTTATGCCATTGTTGAAATCTTTACCTAAAGATTCAAGTAATACCCTTGTTATAATTCCTAAACTTGACATATATTAAACAAATTCAACAAAAAATAAAATTCTGCAGCGAATTCTAGGTTTTATTGATACTCTTATTTATATTCATATGCTAACGAAGAAGTTTTTTCATCAAGGATTATACTTTAGACTAGGTTAAGATTATTGTTACTAAGCGTATTCATCGCGCGCGCTCAAGCACTCTAACTCGGGCCCTGTAGTTGATAAGCTGAGACGGAATTACTCAGCTACGGTATAAGTTGACTACTAGGCATATATTATATAGCTTTAAACATTTATAGCCAATGAATCACTTAAATAAGTACAGTTATTCATTGAATTGGAAATAATGCAGGGTGTGACACGGAAATAAATAATTGCTCTGTCAGTTCTTATTAGAAAAAGAGGTTAGAACCTTGTCTTGTTATTATTAAACGGTGTTATAAATTGGAAATATGATATGAGGTGATAATGTTGAGAAAATGTGTTTACTCTAGTTTAATTTTTAGCCAGGTTTTCTTTCGCATAAGAAAAACATATTAGAAGAATTATACTTAGCTACGAATATATAAATGCATCTAATATAGCATATTGGCTATGATATTAGTAGAGTAAAATATACAAAAAATGTTTTTGACACTATTGCAACTAATAAAAACATTGAAATAGAATAAGCTTGACGAAAGGTGCATAAGCTAAGTGAAGAAAAGCGTTAACGGAGGTATTTCCTAGTCAAATTTCCAAGAGAAAACGCCAAAATCTACTGGAGAATAATTACTGTAACCAATGTTTTTATTTTATTCTCTATATATCATGTGGGAAGATGAGCAGAAAAACAGTCATCCAGAAAAGAAGTTTTTTAATTTCACGGGAACCAATGAGAAATTGTGTTGCTTATCAAGTTATAGTCTTTGTACCGAATGAACGAGACACATGGGGTTGTATATAACCGAGGTTGTAGTAATAAATATTCGATTAGAAAATTATACTTATAAGTTTAATTGTATAAATTTAAACCTACAAAGCACCACTTCTAGATGTTAAAATAAAACAAATTGCAGCTAAAATAGAGTAATAATAAATTTGGTATGAATTGGTATGCTCGGGGTTGAGGCTAATGCCTCCAATGTTATTTGGACTTTTGCCTACGAACTTAATAATTTACTAAAACTTTAAAATTGACTTCCCTTCACATCGATGTCGACTTACAGGTGTAGCGTCAGCATCTTGGTTCAATATTGCAGCTGTAGTCGAAAAAGTGAAGACTTATAATAATTACAAAGTCGTCTCGACAGAAGGATATCACCTCAACTATTATCTGAAATTATCTTCCAAATAAAACATCATAAAATATTATTATATCAATTTATGATTTAAATTTTTAATTTATATTACTTTCATATTAGATGTCCAGCATGAAAGGGCCAATTTACAATGTGCAAATATAAATTTTACTTACTGACAAGGCGCGCTAGGTGTTGCTTTGCAGTAATATGTTCAGGTACAAAGTTCGAGAGAAAAAGTGTATTGGTTACAAGAATTATAAATGTAGTTAAAAAGAACATCAGGTAACTTATGCTAACCATCGACGAGTAGCTGGGTTTGCGAAAAGTTGTATTATACAAAATTAAACTTAATAACTGTGCAACTTCTATGACGCTTAGCCTAATGGTTAGACATGAACCATCATATAACTCAGTCTTGTCTATGTAGAAATTTCATGCAAGGTTTTATACCAGTTTTTTGGTAAGCAAGCGAGGATACCAAAACGCAAGATTGCGATAAAGTTCGTTATTGACAACAACGTTTAACATTGACTACAATATACTATACTTTATTTTTACTCTACTAATAAAAGAGTTACTTCATCTTGCCTGATAGGAATTGGTTGCTTATATATTTATTTATTCAACTATTTTCTCGTTTTCATCATGGTTACCTAAAGGTACTTTGCAAAAATATTCAGTGACGCTCATCCAAATCCCATCAGTTATAATGCAATAATATCAAACACAGTGTTACTCAAATATAAATTAAGCTTCATGCAAATTTAAAATACTATAGGTCGGTTCGTTTTCAGGATATATCTTGCAGACTAATAAACAAAAGTAACACGGTCATCACCAATAATTACAATTAAGGGACTGAAATTCATTTCATGAATCAAATGTCAATAATATTTTCTGTAAACATTACATTAATTTAACAACACAGACTACACAAAACTGAAAATAATCATAGAGAGAATATAAATTTAAAGTCCTTATGCGAGTTTCTGCATGTTGTCCAAGTAGATGTTTCTCAATAACATTGATGAATATAATGATCTTGATAGTTAGTAATCAAATTTAATATGACCTTAAAGTCGAGTGAAGACAATAATATGTATAATTTATAGTGTTTCTTCTACGAATTTAAAAGAATGCATCCACATCCTCGAGTTTGCAATTTACACTATTTAATTTCAAAGCTAATTGAGTTTTACAGTTCTATGTATAAATAAAATATTATTGTGTACAAAATTATGGCACTGAGGCATTACAAGAGAAAATATTGAATAGCAATTTATAGTAGCATTTATTAGGTTTAAAGTAAAATAAGAATGTGACAACCAGAGCATCAGTTACTCCGGTATCTGTGTATAAACCGTAACACCTCTAAGGCTATATAGCTCGTCGCTTCCTAACCATTATTTTGATTGTTCCCATCTGATTTTGCAGTAGATAGGCTTTCCTGACAGTGTGCGATGAAAATTATATCCCTATAAACAATTTAAGTTATGTTTTATACCAACTAGAACCTGGCATTATTCTTAATATAGCATTTTTTTAAATTTCTTCGGAGTAAACTTATTATTAATAATGTAATTTAAACATTTAAAGGTGAAAATTTAAGCTAAGAAATTGTTTCTATAACTATATAATTATAATCGGTAATTTCTACCCTCTTGTAAAGTGGAAGAGAGCTCTGGTGGTAATCTCATCAACTACATTAATAAATTAAAAGATATATACCATTATTCTCCTCAAATATGTACAATACCGCTTATAGAAATTATTGAGTTTAAATAAATTAACGCAATACTTTCTAAATTTTAATCCTAAATGAGCTAAAATTTAATAATTTCAAATTATTTTCAATATTTACACAACTATAAAATGCCTGAAAGATGTCTTTCAGTCACATTTAAGTTAATAATTCTCTTGGACTTTTTGCACTTTTTATCAAATATGTGAGAATGGATCTTAAAACATTTGGAGGTGTTCAAGAAGATAGTTGTAAACTGATTCTTTCTGTACACTTAGAGTACTGAAGGGATTTAAAACTATAAATCACAAATTCTAAGTTCGTCCACAAAACATACGAAAGTTATTTGTTGATCAAGATAATCATTATCAAGCAAGAAAATAAACTCCTGTATAATTCCTTAAAAATTATAATCCTTTTAACTTATAACGCGTTATAGTTAAATAGGAACTGTTTAACTGTTTTTGCTGTGGTTAGTTACCGCTAAAATTAGGATGTAAATTGCTTTAAGTAAAAAGAATAACCAAAGTAAAAACATAGAATTGTGAATAATTAAAGTAACTCATCTATAAGTCCTGGTTCTGCACCACATTACTCCTGGTGTAGATTTTCCATGTCCTGCGTGTTGAAAGACTAAACGAGCATTATACCTTTAGAATTTATCTAAAACATTGAAATACGCGACTTTTGCTGTTTCCATGGATATTAAAAATTATTGATAACTATTGTGTTTACTATTTTGTATATTTTACATGTTTATTTTAGTTTGTTTTGTACCTTCGCATGCTTGTTTGCATCTCTACTGCTAATAGCACTCTTATTATCTGATTATCCACACATAAACGTACTACCGAACCAAACAAGAGATAGTACTTTAAATCTACTTGGAATCGGTAACAGTTTTCTGTTTTTTATTAAATATTAGGCAAAGTTAAAAAGTTAAATCTTAAAGTAAAATATAATATATAAGCCCTCACTACTAAATATTGCTTGTAAGGGTTATATTCTGTGGAATACTTTAAATTGTGTTGAGAAGACAAAATAGGGGATGCAAAAATACTCGTTTACACATGATTTTCTTCAATATTCCTCAAATAAATAGTTTTCTACCTTCAAAGATTTTACACCTAACAAAATGGCCTATATGTACGTAACATTGCTCTACTAAGATATTTCTGGTGGTGATATAGAGTATTGTTACATTTCCATTTACATACCTAATAACGAAAACGCTACCTTTTATGTCACCGGCTAGAAGGTTCAGGTAGATTTACGTTGCAATTCAATAAACTGGTACATTGAAACTTATGTTAATCAACCACCTCATTTCGTATAAGCTATAATAACGAGATTACACTAACTCTGAAACACTCCAAGCACTTGGGTTTTTGAGTGCTCCTAGCCTATGTTAGCTTCCTGTTTTGGGGGGCTTTTAAACTCTGAGAGCTCTAAATTTTTAAGACCTTCTAGCCTCCAGCAGCTGGTAACCGCCGGGAGTATTCAAAGTATGGAATTTTCCAGCCCCTAAGAGCTCTCAGCCACTACGAGCTCCCCGCCTCTTGCTGCAGCCGTTTTCTGCCAAATTCAAACTGAGCCCATGGTGTGCTGTAGCTTCTGCCCTCTGGATGTTACCGGACTCTGGATACTCCCGGTCCCCAGTAGCTCTCGGCATTTTGAAGCTCCAGGCCTATTATAACTCTCAACCTATGGATTTTCCTAACCTCTGACAGCTCCCGGGTCAGGGAAGCTATCGAACATCCTTGCGTTTTCCAGCCCATAAATGCTGAAAGCTCTCAACTTCTAGGGCTTTCTGGCCACTGGTAGGTTGGAACCTTTGTTAGATTTTTGGTACAGTTTCAATAAGAAATTTGCTGTTAGTTGTCAACGTGTTTTTTCTGAGTCTTTGCAAAACTATATCACTAGTACTTGGAGATTTTACTGGGCCTCAGAGGCAACTGAATTAACAGAGTGACAGCGACTCAACCTGGTCATTTTGTGGGCCTTTTTGCACAAAAATCTTCGTGACCAAAGTGAACGTTGGTGACTTGCATGCCACTTGGGTAACTCCTAGGAATCTTTTGTGTCCGAGATCCATAATGGGATAAACGCATATATCTGAAGATATACAACAATCCATATCCATTGAATCTTGGCGTACATTAGATCTATATTTTTTCCTTACATTCTTAAGAGCTGCCTGTTCCCTCCCTTCACCTTGGTAAGATGGTAGATTCCGTGATTATCACATACAAATTCTATCTTGTATAGGTATCTTCTATTAATATATAAATTCCGCTGGATATAAAATCTATATTGCCATATATAAAAACTTGTTATTGTAATATTTTGAAAAAGGTGACATACTTAACTGCTTAGTTACAAAACCAAGTGGTACGAGTAATTAAATTAATAATACGCACCTCTTAGTAAGACCACAAACTATTAAAGCTTTCACGAATATACAATGATTTATTTTAAATGTACATTTCAGGAAATACTAAGTATGTAGTGCTTGATCAATTCTGTAATGCAGACATCACAGACAAGCTATTGTGTTACTTTATGTTCTCTTTATTGAGGAAACAAGAAGACGTTGGCGTCGGGAAGGTAATTCAACCAAACAAAGCTCTTCTATACGCTCAAAGCGTACAGTGAGAGTTATTAGCAATTTCGCTGTTTAAATACATTAGCCACGAGCTAATATTTAAGAATATAATTTGTCTCGGCTAATAAAAATAACCTTTCAAAAATATTTTATGTATATAAAAATTGAATGTTTATTTGTGTGTCCTTTATAGAATGGTAAACTATTAGACCAATATCATTATGAACATTTTTATGTGTTTGCATTTTTTCCACGGAAAAGGTTTATATGGGAGGTCCAGGATGATGGGAGGAATGCGCGGCCCTCGCTCGACGTATATGTCTTCGCCTGCGTTGGGTGTCCATCCGTCGGCTTTTTCGGCGGAAGAGTCGGAGACTGGACCCGCTTGTCGTTTCCGCAGACGGAACGGCCTGAAGTTCCAGAGTTGGGGCAGCCTCAGAAAGTAGCTGGATCCATCAGCTGCGCAACTGGAGCAGAAGTCACCCCGGTGGTTATCAGGTGGCTTTGGTAATGCATTTTTGGGATTCCGACAAGCGTGGGTTCCCCTGGCACTTGGTCGCCGGACCCTGGCAGCTTTCGGGGGGGTAATCCCGACTTCACCCGGGCCCTGGTTCTCCTGTCGCGGGTGACACGGCGTTGCTGGATCGAGATGTAGTCGGCAGGCCGTGGATGGTCTATCCAATGGGGCCATCGGAAGGGTCTCCGTCAGGCCATGGGAGGTCGCTGGGGCAGCAGGAGCCGCAATCCTGGGCCTCATTTTTCAGAAGAATCAACCCTAAAAGCCGAGGTGGATGCTTAACCAGTCAGTAGTCCTTTATTCATGTAAACTTTGTGTGGGATCTTGTTTTTCTTGATTTTCAACCTTCCCCGATCCTCCGAATCTGAACCCTCTGAACATTCTGAGGGTGAAATAGTTCCTGTCATCACTATTATCAATCAAATCTTTGAAAATGTTATTATCTGATTACTATTTGCTGATCCATCCTCATGGGTGTTTTATATTTGTAAACAGATTTTCCACTACACAGTAAACGGTGCTTAAGTCAGCTTAAGTAAAACAATAAATTGTTGTGTAAAACTGGGGAAAAGTGCAACTGATACTTTACCCCAGGGACTTAAAAAAAGTGAGACGAACCTGTTTCAGGTGGCATACAAACTTTAATAAAATGGACGAGGAATCGTGTGAGTTGGAAGGTATGTGGCTTGCGCCCCTGTTTTTGCCCTTAAAGAAGAAACAATCAACACTGGGGTTGTTATGATTCACACTGACCCAAATTTCGACTATTTATACAGCTTGCTATAATGCTCGATATATTAAAATTGGTAGTGTCCATACACTCATGCATGATTTGTATATGTCACGTGTCTGTGCTCGTTGGGATAACACGTCTGTTAAAACACCTGTTCAGAAACAATCACGTTTGATATTTGCTAACTTCGGTTACAGTGCGTGCAGTCGAGAAGGTGATACACGGAGGAAAATAATTATTGGCTGATGAAAGTTGGATTTACTGTTATGATCTCCTGCAACAAAACAGCAGAGTAAAGAGTGGTGGAAAATGTGAACCGACGTCAAAAAAATTAAATGCTCAAATGTCTGCTGCAAAGGCATATGGCGATTACGCTCATACTGTACCACAGGGTCAGATCAGACAATGTATGGGGAGTACTACATTTTAGTATTGTAGCAACTAATCAAAGATCCACATCCCAAAAAGCAGCCAGACTTCGTAGGACGCTGGAAACTGCATCATGACAATTGCTCGCTCCCATATTGCCAATACTGTGCTTTCAGTGTCTAGCAAAAAAAAAATCAAAACTTCCATATCCACCCTATATACCTGACCTGTCTCCAAATAAACTTTTTTTGTATCCTCAGGCCAAAAAGAAGCTCAATGGCCGAAGTTTTCCAACTGTATAACTATAAAATTGATCATGCATGAGTGTATGGGAAAGTAAAAGGTTTTATTTTCTTTGTTTGTTTGTCTAAACTGTCAGTCCGCAGCCTATCTCAAGTTTGATCTCGTGTTTTTCAGTGTAAATGTTTTGATAACATTTTCCTTAATCCATAATATTAATTTTATCTATTTTAAAGTGACAGAGAGCTCTGGCGTAAACCTCAGTAACTAATGGAATGAGTTAAAAAACTTATAGACCATATTTTGATGCATAAATGTTTGTCAATGTGTTTTTAAATTACCCCAAACTATCACGATATAACGTAATTTATGTCGTTCTTTGGTCTTAGTCAATTAGCATACACTAAATAAAACTCATTATCAATATTATTTAGCCTACTATAATTGCCTGAAATATTTCTGTAGGATATACGTTAGAAAATGGTTCTCATAAAAAAACTATATAAATGTTATAGAATATACGAAAACAAATTTCAAGTCACGTGTGCTCAATATTATGTTTATATTTGTAAACCAATTTTCCCTGTACGCATTGGGGTATAAAGAGGATTAAAAACAACACAAAAAAAATTAGGTTATTGTATGCACTATATGTTTTTATTTGCATGTATTTTTTCTGTACTGTTCTAGTGCGTTGCGCTGTTATTAATATTTGCTAAAATTAGGATATAAAACTTCTTTAGGTAATGAGAGATAGTGACTGAAAAACTGTGATATTTAAAGAATGAAAGTAACTCATTCATGTAAGTCCTGATTCTGCTTCAGGTCATCATACCGCCATTCTTTTGGTGCTTTCCTGACGTACGATGTTTAAAATTATGGAACATTGCAATCCTCATTTATTTTAAAAATTTAGTTTTAAATATTCAATTTTTCCTCTATGGATATAAAACAATTTTCTGCGTATACTGCAGCGTATATTTTCACTTTTTATTCTTTATTTTTATAAAAAAAATACTACTAATACTAACGTTAACCGAACTCATAGTATCCGTTACACCAACACATATATTCGAAGGAGAGAAGAAACTTTTTATTCTTATTTTTATAAAACTAATACTACTAATACTAACGTTAAACCGAATCATAGTATCCGTTACACACCAACACATATATTCGAGGGAGAGAAACTTTTATTTTTATAAAAAAATACTACTAATATTAACGTTAAACCGAAACTCATAGTATCCCGTTACATCCAACACATATATTCGAAGGAGAGAAGAAACTTTATATTCTTATTTTTTATAAAAAAAATTACTACTCTAATACTAACGTTAAAACCGAACTCATAGTATCCAGTTACACCAACACATACATTCGAAGGAGAGAAACTTTTTATTCTTATTTTTATAAAAAATACTTACTAATATTAACGTTTTAAACCGAAATCATAGTATCCCGTTACACCAACACATATATTCGAAGGAGAGAAACTTTTATTCTTATTTTTATAAAAAAAAAATACTACTAATACTAACGTTAAACCGAACTCATAGTATCCCGTTACACCAACACATATATTCGAAGGAGAGAAACTTTTATTCTTATTTTTATAAAAAAATACTACTAATACTAACGTTAAACCGAACTCATAGTATCCCGTTACACCAACACATATTTTCGAAGGAGAGAAACTTTTATTCTTATTTTTATAAAAAATACTACTTTATACTAACGTTAAACCGAACTCAATAGTTATCCCGTTACACCAACACATATATTCGAAGGAGAGAAACTTTTATTCTTATTTTCATCAAAAAAATTACTACTATACTAACGTTAAACCGGAAAAACTCATAGTATCCCGTTACACCAACACATATATTCGAAGGAGAGAACGTGGTGAATATTAAACATAATTATAATATGGTTGTTACCCATCTCGATGTATAAAGTTGATGCTAAATTACTTGAGTTTAGATACAATACCCAGGGGACACAATTCCACTATATTTAATAATATTGCTAATTACTATTATTATTATTATTAAAATTTATTAGTTTACTTTAAAATACTATAGGAAATTACATATCCAAAATGCAATCACTAACCATTTAAAAAATTTATATATGCGAAATTGCGTGAAGTGTTCTACATGTTTGGTACTCAATCACAAAAAATCTATTGAATGAATTTTAACGAAATTTAAAATTTATATTACTTTTTTTTTTATAAATTAAAACATGTATATTTTATCTGAAATATCACATACAGCCATATTCGACTTTTAAAATCATTATTTACTATAAATCCCGGTATTTTTTATTCCATGAACAAGTATCAGTTGCCTCTGAATATTACAAATAGTTACAAGAAAGAATATAGTATATATTTGATACAGGTGTATGTTATGATATCCATTCGTTTTAGGCGAGTATCTGAATGGGTAATAAAGATATATTTACCTAGGTTTATCATCACGTGAAAGTAATAAATCCCTTACAGAGCCTTAAAACTATGGAAGTTCAATATGGAATATAATACCTCAAAGTGGAATTGAGACATCGGAGAGCTTGTTACTTACTTAATATGTCAGCGACTCAGGTAACAAAAGGCACATTGTGAGAGAGCACAAGTCATTGTCTTTTATTATTAAAACGACTAGCAATGAATATCCTTACAAGGGCTTGAAAGAAAGGACTCATTTATGACAATCCAGTTAAGTAATCCATGTTTTAAGAATTATTGGGCAACTATCCTAATTATTTAATAGAATTAAATTTACGAATTTGTCAAATGATTTAATGAAACCACTTAGAGGATGTGATATCTGTTTTTTTTCAAGTTGGTATGAAAAATTGAAGAACTTACAAACAAATCACTTACTTTAAAAGAATTGCATGTCGATACACCACAAGTTATAATTTATTTAAATTTTATTTTGATCTCCTTCATTATAATTATTTTTTCTTTCAACAATAATGATGACAAGTTTTGAGTTATCAGGTACCTATTTTCCTAAATACGTATCCTTTTTCTTAGTTTACCAACAAAAACCTGAAATTAATTGTTAGTAAATTTCTTGCTTTGTATGTGTAAGCGCAAAAATAACCTACTAGTTCTTATGTGGTAGGTTTTCAAACTCGAGTATCAATACTCCATGGTTTAAGAGTAAATAGACGTCGTCTAGGCAATACAAATTGTGCCAAGGAAAGTATATTAAACATCTAGAACATGATGTACATTATAAAGATTTTAATCTTTAAAACAGCGTAATTTCTTAAGGAATTTACTCTAGTAATAGAAACCATTAATTTGGTGCACTACTGGAAATATGGTATAGTTCAAGATTTCCTATTTACTCCTTGTGAGCCATCCCCCTGACATGACAAATTAATAAAAGTTAGTTATTGAAAGAGTAGATTTAGGTGAAGAAATTATGTAGCAAGTCTTATTGCTTTACCTGTAATTGCTTGGGAACTATCAAGGAACAATACTACTTCGTTTAGTTAGCAGGAATTTTTAAATTGTGTACACGCTGGATACAGTATCATAAAAGTAAGACGTTCATAATATCAAGTTCAATAGAACCACGGAGAGGAATCAGAGAACATTTACGAATACTTTAAAGCTATAAAAAATAATTAAATTAGCATATAAAACTATAATATTGATATGTGTTGTGAAACAGCTTAGTCTGTGTTGGATCCCCTCGCTCACCGAAGTGACACGCAACTGTTATAAATCATCTCAAAGTACCGTATCTGCGACAGTCTACAAATCACGTGACTTAAAACTTCAACTTGACAGTATTTATACGCTTAGTTCCGCAAAGTTTTATAATTATTCAGAAAGAGTTTTACTTTCAAAATAATTGTTCTTAAACTGTGTTGTAATAGGTACAAGCCAGGAGGCTAAATCCTATCATAATAACGTTTGCCTAAAGTAAATTTTCCAAAACAGTAAATAAGACCGTTTCCATGATGTTTTATTTTAGATTTCTTAGTTTTTGATACATTAGTATTTTGAAATTAATAGTATTTCTAGAATTATAAAAATATTTTCGATTTATGAAAACAATTTGTAACAATCTTTAGTTTTCCTTCTAGTGTCTGGTTAGCGTTTTGTATATTTCCTGTAATATGAAAGAAAACCAATGTTGGAAATGTCACAAATATTTGTTGAATCTACCTTATAGTAGAGATAAGAAAAGTGACATTAAAATACTCATTTTAATAAAATAAAGAAAGTATCACCACGAATTAGAGTATATTCCACCTAAAAAAGAATTTACCGTAATAGTGTCATGTTCTATAAGATGTAATAATATCCTCTTTTTAAAAATATTCAATATTTTTCTCTTGAATGGTCTTAGGTTTCTAAATTTTTTTAGTTCCAGTTATGAGCTTTTTGGTTTCCTGCAGGCTACATTTTTCTATCTTTTCTAAGCTTTAAACCTAGCTACAGACTTTGTTGTACTTTACTTTTGAATTGATCATCAAAAGTATAAAATTCAACTCAATACATTAATGTGTTTAAATTAGTAAAGACTCTTTTATGAATAACGGATTTGTAATATTTGAATAATTTATTTAATGCAGAAAGAAGAAATAATAAGATCACAACAGATTTCCAGCTGAATGTAATAGTACATTCATTACTCAAGGAGAAATACAGTTTATTTTTATTGCATAAAAATTTTAAAATACAAAAGGCAATGGAAAAAAATTTAGGCATATTAAAATGTTCAAACATAAATGTTAATATCTGAAGGTAAAAAGTCAATTTCTCTGAGTAACAATCCTCTTCATATTTCTCAGAGATAACGATAAATATTTAAAATGCCAGTTGTAACATTATACTACTATGATTATCAGTACACCTACAGCAGCAGGAAGCTCAGTCGCTGTCTTCGATTCTTGTCAGGTGTAAACAATGACGTAGGGTGAAGTAAACAGTTATACATGTTTGGGCTTTTGCAGTATAAATTCCACCTACTTCAGCAAATACAGCGAATGTTAAAACATCGGAATAAACAAAGCAGCGATAAAACTCCACCGAACTACGATTCAGTATGACAGACCGGTACCAATATGCCATTTTCTTTACTTACGAAATTTATATATTTTTAAGTTTGTATAATATTGCTTATTTAAATGTATGTACTCACTATCCACGTAGCTAGAAAAATAAGCTATAAAAAATACATTCTTAGAGGTTATTCACACACTATTTCAAGTTCATAATAATTATTTGGGTAAGGTCATCAAGAAATATCTCTAAATTATGTATCTTATAAAGATTTAGATTTTAATAAATGGAAATCTAATTCGTATATATCTAACAGTTTTAGATTCAGTAGTTAAATTATATTAAAATATCATTTAATAAGAAAAAACATTAAGCATCAATAAAGAAAATAGCCAGGAATTGTGGACCGTGATATTTGAACCACAGTCAGCTGTGAGAGTCACCTCTGAGTATTGATGTTGTGCTCATGTTGTAATATTTTCTTGAAGAAGAATAGTTTCTGAGTGTGTAAATCTCTTTCTAAGAATTTAACAATTTCAAGTTATATATCTTTGTAAATTTTTACATTTAAAATACAACATCTGTAATAAAAAAATATGAATTAATCGAGAAAGTTTCGAACTTTAAACATTTTAACCAAATAAAATAATTATTCTTTTTGAAAGACAAATTGCAAAAAATGGTATTTAATCATTCAGAGTTGTTGTCAATTACTGCCAGGTTCTGCAGTTTTACAGGTGAAGTATTCTGTAGAGTCTAGTTAAAGTATAAAAACCTTTAAGCTTAATGGAAGCCATGTTATAGCTAACAAATTTCATAAGTTTTTTAATTTTTTTTTTGTTAATGAACATATTTTTAATCAGAAAAAAATTCTTTATTACTTGGTTTTTGATTTATTTGAAAATATTAAAACCCATCATAGGATTCTAGACTTAATCTTTAATTAAGAGTACAATAAGTGAGAAAAATTGAAATAATTATTAATTTTGCCTCTTATATTAATACACTTTTTATTTTATTCACTAAATTAAATTAAATAACTATACTATATTTTATGCACAAATAATACTATCTTACTTTAAACATTTAAATACTACGGATATAACACACACTGGAGAAATATATGTTATAATTAATTGTTATAATTATTATAATATTTGCTTATTTTAATTAAATATTATAGTATTAGCTTTGATCTCGAAAAGTAGATTCTTAATATCTAAATAGCATTACTTTATAAGAACCATATAAACTTCCGAGTAATTTGTCACCATTTTGGTTGTACTATATAGATTTTTACAACTAATAGTAGATATCTACAATAATACAACTAATATGTATATTATCTCTTACCCAATGTTATTTATATGCAGCTTAGATTAATATGTAGATTATACTTCTCTATGTTATACGTTCCCTATTTTCTAGAATATTAAATTAAATTTATTAAAAATCGTAAAAGATGCATAAAACTACAAGTATTAATTATTTGGGTTATGATTTGAATTAAAATTAGTACCAGACGACAGTACACAGGATTTACTTTAATAATTGATTCATCAATTAGTACAGCTTGATGAATTCGAGAAACTTCCACTAGCATATACTTTTAATTAAATACTTGGCTCTCGTTACAACATTTCGTTTATTTTAACCGAGTTCACTTATGATTTTACTTTATATTAAGGCCACGTCCGCCAACAATTATCTTACGAATTGTCTCCCACAATAACGACTGTGTGGATGTTTACGAGCCTTTGATAACCATCCTGCCTATAAATAAAGCATTTGTCGCTTCACAGAAAATCATCTAACAGTAAGAAATACATTTGACACAATTTCAAATGCTACGGTACATATAACACACACACACACACACATATATATATATATATATATATATATATATATATATATATATATATATACGTTAAACTTTATAAATGGCAATAGCCTTATTTCATTTCAATAAACATTGAATCGCAAAAAGCACTTGCTCCGCCGGGAGTCGAACCCGGATCTCTCACTTGCCGGGTGAATGTGCTACCATTACACCACAGAGCGCTTACTTTTTCCGATTCAATTATTTTGTATTTGGCCGTATCTGTCACATATGCGTTTAAATAAGCAAACTAACATATGATCGGAAGACCAAATAACTGTCAAATGACTTTTATTTACGTTAAACTTTATAAATGGCAATAGCCTTATTTCATTTCAATAAACATTGAATCGCAAAAAGTACTTGCTCCGCCGGGAGTCGAACCCGGATCTCTCACTTGCCGGGTGAATGTGCTACCATTACACCACAGAGCGCTTACTTTTTCCGATTCAATTATTTTGTATTTGGCCGTATCTGTCACATATGCGTTTAAATAAGCAAACTAACATATGATCGGAAGACCAAATAACTGTCAAATGACTTTTATTTACGTTAAACTTTATAAATGGCAATAGCCTTATTTCATTTCAATAAACATTGAATCGCAAAAAGTACTTGCTCCGCCGGGAGTCGAACCCGGATCTCTCACTTGCCGGGTGAATGTGCTACCATTACACCACAGAGCGCTTACTTTTTCCGATTCAATTATTTTGTATTTGGCCGTATCTGTCACATATGCGTTTAAATAAGCAAACTAACATATGATCGGAAGACCAAATAACTGTCTTATATATATATATATATATATATATATATATATACGAGTAAAATGTAAAATGAGGGAATTTTAAAATGATAAATATGATACTATAATAGATCTGTAAGGCTTAATTAATATCTTATTTGATCAACAATATCTTATATTCAATACTTATTTAGTTTTATTTTTCATAGAATCTGAAAATAAAATGCATTGTTTTAAATATGAATAATAATTACTTTATTGCTTTTGTAATACATATTTATGTTTTAAATAAAAATCATCTTTTTTCTCACATAACAATAACATCTAAACTGGTTTATCTGGTTATAAATACGGTTTACATCTCTGAATCTGGTTAAAATATACGCTAACACATTTACAGCTAACATGATTTATACATTTCTATTGGAATAAATCCTCATTACTAACTAATGATAAGGGATGTATACCGTTAATATTATCAAACTATTTTACGAGAGTTTATACCAGGAGTTTTATTATAAGAAAATATTAACTTAACATTTCCTAAAAGGAATCGTTAACTTACTCCATTCAAAAGTAAAATTGAATATTTACCCGGAAATAAACCTGAGCCTGATCATACATTCATAACGTATAAGTGAGTATTCAGCGTAATTGTAGTTCTATCGTACTATCTTGATATAATTAATTTATTATTTCAATACTTAAATTTTTGCAAATAAAACACAAAGACGTAAAATTGAAATATTACAGTTAATTTTACAATTTTAATTGTGTAGGTTTTGAGTAAATATCTTATTTTAATATGCGAAATAGATACTGAAAAATTTAAATGCACAACCAAATTATTTTGAGTCTTTTAACGAATAGGAAGTTTAATTCAATAGTACTACTTTAATCCAACAGCCTAGGAAAAAATTACATTGTCTTCTAACTTTACCGAACCTCATGATCGAGGTATCGTGATGAGGATTGGTTCAACCCTGCACTTAGATTCCTCCAATATGTGCAGTTTTCTCCTTTGCACAGTCCAACAAATACCGTATGCGCCAAAATAAAAAGTACAGATAATGTAGGGCATTATATAAAATTAAGAAAATCAGGTAATCCTATTACATGTTCTATACGGTTTAAAAAACTAAGATTAAGGACTTTGCAGCATCCTGATTATAAAAGCATTATTAAATAATACATTTTGTACACCTAAGAAATGAAACGCAAGATGGATAATAATTTGTTTTATATTTTGTTTAAGAGAATTTTTAAAAATATTTAACTCCAGATTCTGGAACAATTTTGAGTGTTTCTTAGTATAATGGGTGTATCAGATGCCTCGTCAATTTAATCTGTATAACTGCTTATATTATTTGTATAAAGCTATTTGTCTCTGATACAAATAATTAACAGGTTAGTTAAAAAAATATATTCAGGTAAGTAATACGAATAAATAAACTGTACGGAGTAAAAATTCTATTTAGTTTTATTCAACATTTCTGTGAGCAAAGCATTTCCAACACACTTATATAATACAAACAAATTTTTTCAATATAAAAATGTTGTCGATAGAAAAATATTTCGATAGTAAGCCTACGCTCATCCATAATATCATGGTTGGACAACACATGATCAGAGAACACATTTTTGTTAACTATATAAAAATTTAGTTTTACAAAAAAAACTTTTTTACTTATTTTGTCACCACATTGTTCACTGCAAACTTAAGGTTCCACGGTGATGTTTTGTAGCTTCATATGATAATATGATTACCATAAATTAAGCCATTCTTGAATTTGTACATAAGATCAGTATTTACAATCTCGGACACCGTCATTTAATTTTTAAGATTAACTTTTTAAGTCTCATTCGCGGCAAGATGTTCTAATAGTTCGGTTCTTTAAAGTGGTATGCAAATCGACCTATTCTTACAATTAGGATTTTCCATGGTCTCCTTACGAGCCATCCACCTTTGTTGATGTGTTACTGATGGCATCAAAAATTGAGATTTTATGCCCGTTGGCACTGTAAAAAGTTCTTTTGTTTGTACGTTTACGAGTTCATAATATGTTAGACAGTTTCAAGACCCTTTAGTACTCCTATATTTATCGGTTCATTTTTTTACATTCTGTGCCGACAGACAGATAGACGGCAGATAATCAGAATTTTTTTAAGAATGAAAGGCCTCGCTTAAGCTCAGAAAATTGTGAATTTTAAATACAACACAGTTACAATTCATCGAATATAATATGGCAATATAAGTACCCACAGCTGAACATAATGGCTCCCAGACTTTAAGAGTTGAAAGAGTCCCATTTTCCAGTACAAGGCAATAGCAGTCAACATGGTCCTTTTATATTATGTGTATTTATATCGATATACATTAATTTTAAGAAGAAATGTTTTCATTAGTAATCTTGGAGCTAATGCCATTTTTATAAAAAAAAAATTCCTGTAATACCATTAAACAGAGAAATATATTACGTTTCTTATTCCCTTTAATCTGAAAATTAACATAGGATAAGTATAAGAGGATCAGAACATAAATTACAATCATGTTTCTACATGTTCTCTGAACGCCTTCGTAATAAAACTTGTGACGATTCTTGACTACAGTTTACTTGTGTGCATAATAAATTTTGTGTTAAATGATGATATCTGAAATAATAGAACATGTAATGTACAATAATAAAATGTTAACACTTGTTGATAGATTTTATTTTTGTACAATGTACATTTCGAATTCAATGAATCATCATCATCAGGTACTTATACGTTAAGGACATTATGTAATTGTTTATATGTTTTCAACTACCTTTGTGTCTAAATTTTTGTATTTAATTGTATATGTAATCAATTTGTATTCTTTAAAAGTCTGTCGAATAATAGATTTTTGTTATTAAATCTTTGCCATTTAATAATACATTAGGATAAAATTAGGCACTTTTGTAAATTTCACTACCGTATTTAAATTATTTAAAGTTAAAAATAGGTGACTTTTGCATGTGTGTAAAATTTCAAGATTGTTTTTATTGTTTCTGTTTGTATTGCCGGTGTTCAGCGTATTTTGCCTGCCTACGTCACAATAAGAATACGAAACACATTTTCCAAAATTTAAATCATAATCAATAAATAATCAGCTCAATCTTTCTCAAATTTACCAAACCTTCAAAAGTTAAAAACTAGTAAGCATTCGGTACTCCTCATACATAAAACATTACACACTCATTGAGCTACATTTGGCTCGTAATATAATATCTGCTAAATGTAATCTGAATATCAGAACATAACACACAATCAAGTATTGTAATATTATACAGTCCAATGAAGTTTTGTAGACATTTTGTGCCTAAGTCAAGTTACCTTTAATCAAATAAATATTTCTTAATTCCATATTCTAAAGAATACGCAATTATCTCAATTAACAATAATATTATGTTTACATAAATAAACATTTAAATATTAGTTTTTTAGCTTCAAATGCACGCTAAAACATAGGAAATAAAATTTAATTTTAATTATGAATGAGTTTTATAGAAATTATTTACGTAAATGGTGTAATAGATAGTGTTAAATGAAAAAAACTGAATTATTGAGTTTACCAAGTTTAATATTTTAACAATTAAAAAAACAATGTCCATTTCTATTATAATTATTTAAAAGTTCTTAATTAAAAGTATAAATCTTTCAAATTGACGCTTAAGTGCTGCTACGTTTGCAAGAACTCATTATTAGTGCTTTTATTTTGGTCCTGAAATTTGTTTGGCTCAAAGAGGCTCTTAACGTTTCGTCTAGAAGTTTAGAACTTGATTTTCATTCGCAATGTCTGTGAAGGTTTAATTTTGACCTCTGGTGGTAGTTCCAGTAAGGTTTTAATTAAATAAACAATTATAGACTATATTTCTCATCAAATTTTTAAAATATCGTTATTTAATTTTTAAAGGCAAGCAATCAAATAACTTATTTAATTAAGTTATGAATTTTAATCGTAAGTTAACATACATAATGGAGTTCGGAATTACTCGTACTCGATTTTGCCTTTCATCCAGTAAACGATCTTGCTACGTAAACACGACATCAATTCCTATACTGATATTGAAAGGTTGTATTGAGTCGAGCTATAGTTATAAACTGTTATATTTTACAGTTGTATTTATAGCTGAAGCATACTGAAAATCGTCATGTGTTACTGAATGTTGTGTGTTTAATTATTTATATATTTTTTAATTGAGTCATAGAAAAAATATTGGATACACACATTTTGAAAATGGTTAAGGTACGGTTAATAATATTGACCGGTGAAAAAACGAAAAAAACCAGATTTAGAAATTACTCTGAAAACAAATTATATTTAAATAGCTGTCTTTTTAAGTACTTTTTTACTTTAGTACATGTAATTGTAATATAACTGTGATAAATTATTCTTCTTAAACACATATTATCTTAAATTTGTATACGTGTAATCCATAGGAAATTAACCCCAAAACAGCGCTATATTGGCCTGTAATCAATTTAACAATGTAAACTCTGCTTTTACAAATGAAAATCATGATGTATTAGTGTGAATGATTTTAATTAATTTAAATTTTTTCATTACGTGTGTTAACAGTTGGTCCCTTTTTATGAATTTCAAACTTCAGGTAAGACCTCAGATATAAATTACCGTGGCGATATTGTATTTTTCATATGAATAAATATCTCTCTATTTGGAAAAAATGAGTTTTTGAAGAGTTTATTCTTTGGATAATCCACGATTATATATTCATCATATAACTTCCGTAAGAGAAGGAAGAAGGGTTGATTACAAGGCTAAGAACCATTTTTTATGATAGAGTGAAGATGTAAGTTACAAAATCCTTAATAGATTAATTCGACATCTCTTCAGACCCTAGATTGTTTATACAACAGTTCCCTAAAATGCTACATGTTAGGCTGCAGATTAGTAGTCCACAACGTAAAAAAAACATAGTCATAATCAAATTCTCGCCAACCTATAGCGGATAAAAATATAAATAAGGGAAAATCGTTTCTGTGCTCTTGCGATATCTTCACGTACTCATAGTATTGTAGATTAGATTTTAAGAAATTCCATTAGTAATGTCGCTTATCAATATCGTTGAGACAGATCGAAAATAAAATAAAAAGTATTGTCAACATCTACATAAATATCGGACTTTAACAGTAATTATAATAAGAATAAATCTGTTGCAAACAATGACTAAAGGGAAATAGTTTTTCTAACAATCTTATGTGGGACTTGATGTTCATTAAGTATTATTCCAGAAAGTAATAATAAGGTAATAATCATCCTTTTACACCCATAATATCCAGTGTTTATTAAGCATGTCTATTGAGAAATGCCCTCAATCAATTTATTTTTATGCGTTATATAAAAATGTTTTTGCATTGAGAACTTTGGAACAGAGATATTGTTATATTAGACGTTTTTAGATTTTTAACGTCTTATTCCTTTGTTCTAAAAAGAAAATAATAATAAATAAATACTTAACGCAGTCACTTAAGATCCTTGATATTTACCCCACTCAAAACTCGCTAATAACTGCATTCCTCACATTAAAATGAAATAATAAACTATCTTATCGTTAATGAGTTTTCAATGGTTATTCTTATAGAATTAGAGACGTTAAAAAATACAACCTAATAGAAGCAAAATAATAAAAATTAAAGCACTCAAGATTTTTATTCTACAGTGGGGAGGTTTCTGATCGAAGCACCCGCCAGGACAGGAAACTTCACTTCCCTAGGGTGATGCTGGAATTCGGGAGGATTTCGTTATCTATTTGTTTAATGGTCTTCCTCAACACACCAGGAATGATTTATATTGTGCGGGTCTAAAAACTAAGCTTACCATAGGACTAGACTAATGTGTATTGCTTTAATGTGTATATAATTATGTGTGTGCTTTTTATTGTTATTTTAGAGGTAGATCTAGATTTGAAAGAGTAAAATTTCAAATCTAAGATTCATCATTAACAAACCCTCGCTGAATAAAAGGCATATTCATGGATTTTTTATTTAACAGATTTATATGAAGTGGCAAAAACATCTTTAGTTTTTTATTGGATGTATTGTTGTAAAAACTTTCTTTCAAGTCTGTCACTGCATCAATCCATCTTAGAGTACAGTTTATTGTCAGTCTCAAGTGTTTACGTTTCTTATAATAAGATATTACATTTCCATTTACAGTAACGTTACGTACAGATGTAAAATCGATCAAAGATTAGTAATGAGATATCATAATCGGTTTAGTTTTTCGTGGATTAGTTTAAGTCTATGTTTACTAGTCCAGTCCTGCACATTGTTGATTGGCCCGGAACTCAATAACCACGATAATCATTTACTCATAATATCCAATAAAGCAAAAAATTAAAAGTCTCTTGGGAGTTTTATACTTTTTAGTACTTTTACTTTATTTACTCAGTGTTAAAAAATGAGTAAAACCTTTCTGGCAATAGTTTAATTAGCAGGTTTTCCAGTCGATTTTGAAGTTATAAGCATAGAGATCCATTATTCTCGACAAACACTCATTCTATTTAGTTATGAAACAGAATTTAAATTATTTTAATTTACAATTAGAGTGTAAAATATTTAAAATTTACAATGGAATAAAATTTTAATCGGCCTTACTTATTACTTCAATTGAATATTTTTATCTATTCTACAAAGAAAGATAGCTCTAGTGTACGTTTTAGTAACCAACCGAATGATGAAAAATGTATAGACCGTATTTTCTTACAAACCTTTATAAAACTGTACTTAATATTATGGAGTTTTTAAAATTTAACATGAATTAGTAAGGCAATACTGATTTAGCAGGCTAGGACATATTAGTTACAATTTTTATTCAACATTTAGCCTTCTAAAACGCTTAAATGATGCTTTAAACAATTAATGAAGAAATACTTCTCACAAACCGCTGTATATTTTTTATAAACTACATAAAAGAGTTAAAACATCTAAATTGATTTGTTGACGAAGAATATTGTTGATCAACTATTCTCCCGGGACTCTTTTGTTACGAAGAGGACTAATAACAGCTAAAACTAAATCTTCCCTGTACTAATAAATGAAGTGACATTCGTTAAAGCTTACAATCCATACATACTTCGAAAGAATTTGAATGAAATAATAAACCAATAAAAAATTAAAACTAGGATGCTGTGGTTTAAGAAATAGTAAGAGGGGAAATCGTGATGTCTAAATGTTAAAATTACTCAGCCATGTGAGTCCTGGTCCTGGTTCTGCCTCTGGCCATTGCATCGTGTTACTTGTAGTGCTCCTCTGTGTGCTGAGTTAAATGATTATCAAAGCAGTTTATATTTATAAAATTAGTATTTTACTTTGATGCCATTGCACCTATACGTGTTTTGATATGTTAAAAATTAAAAAACTTTTTACCTACTGAGATAGAGATAACCTTACATACGCACTTAACAATGATGAAAATCAAAGTTTGAAGATACAGTAAAGAAACTTAGTGATGGGAAAATTCACGTAAAAAGCAAATTGTTCTTTAAAACCAAAAGTGCTCGCTAAAAAAGCTACATATGTACTAGTTTTGAGGCAGTAATTATTAATGTTAAAACAAGCGGAGTTTACTTCAGCACGCAAAAGGTTGTATGAGCCCTTTACTTACATGGTTGTTCCTTTCTGAAATGGGTAATATGCTTACTAGCAAACAAATGTATCCTAATAACTGTTGGTTAAGTTAGATTAGGTTGAATGTAACAGTGTGAGGAAGATATAGAAGCACTGGGAGAGCTCTGCACGTTCATGTAATTTCTGCGCGAATTACGTTTATACTTTCCTCATTATAATGATTTATTTATGTGTTTTTTATGTTACGGTATCTGATGTTTAGTCTATTATCTATAGTAAATAACATTAGCTATACTATTATCTAACATAGGTTATACACAGTCAATGAAAGAAACAATATTTTTAGTAATAAAACAGAACCACTTAAATGCGCAAAAATGTACAATTCCTATATTAATTACAAAAGGCTGAGGATGTACAAAGCATAAGATGGAA
This sequence comes from Homalodisca vitripennis, assembly GCF_021130785.1. NCBI lineage: Eukaryota > Metazoa > Arthropoda > Insecta > Hemiptera > Cicadellidae > Homalodisca > Homalodisca vitripennis. Next base: position 119,783 of record NW_025776424.1, read on the forward strand.
AAACAAAACGTCTAATAATACCTTATGCTTTCCAAAATTACACATTAAAACCATGTGTAATTCCAAGGAAAATAAAGTTAGTAAATTCACTGACCAGTTAAGTAATAATTATTTCTTGTAATATAATCATAAAAATAAAATAATTTTCATGGAAAATATTCTGAAAATAAAAGTTTTCTCAGTAATTTATTTAAATTAATGTCCCACTGTAGCCACAAAAATGACGCCAAACTATACTAAACTACATAACCTATCATTATTTAAAACATGTTCACCAAGATCCTCCACAGCGATTTATTATATTTTATCATGAAATAAAACTATTTTTGTAGTGAAATTAAGTCTGTATTTTGGTGACAGTGTAATTTAACAAGGTTTTCCTGTAACTATATAACTTCAATTGTCTACTACGTTTCTTCTTTAAGGAGGAATAGAGCTCTCGAAGAAATCTCGGTAACTAATATAATAAAGTAAAATTTTGAATCCATATTTCATTTCAAACCTGTAATAGTCCGTTTTAAGAATTATTGAGCTTAAGCAATTACACATAATTAAATTATGAATTGTAATCTTCATTAATTAGCATTCACCAGTTTCAACCTATCGCCAATATTTACCCTACTATAAAATGCCAAAAAAATATCTTTAAGACATGTCTAAGACAACAATTTTCTTAGTAATCTTAACGCTTGTTATCAATTATGTATGAATGAGTCACAAAACATTTGTGCGTATATCTAACTTAAATACATTTTTAACCGATTATTTTTGTCCACTTATGGTACAAAAGACTTATTGACAGCCAAAATTAAAGTTATTCCTATTAAACAAAAAACTACGAACGTAATTTTTGGATTATTATTCTTTTCATAAAACAAGAAATAAACTCATTTAAAAACACTTAAAGACTCAAGTTCAATTAATTGTAAACGTGTTTTCATTACATGTGAACTGTTCTACAAATTTTTGCTCTTTTAGTGTCAAGAAAAGTTTTAGTATACTAAAACTACCTCTAAATAATAAAAGTAACTCATCTATAAGTTCTGGTCCTAGGACTGGTTATCGTAATCCTAGTGGAGATTCTCGAACTAGCGTGTTGAATATAAAACTGAAATAAGAAAAAATCCTGGTCCATCTCAAACTTCTGGACTTCACATTTTGTCTTTCGTGATGCTTCACTGATAATGTGAGAGTTAGAAACTTTAGTAAACATAACTTTGGAACTTATTTTAAAAAACTAGCAATAAATGTCCTTTGTTGTTTCCATGGATAATAAATATTGTTACACTTGTTTAAGTTATGACTACTACTGGCATTAAACCAAGTCTTGTCATCTTATAACCTACACACACATACAACATCAACACCGGCTTGAGAAAACCATTATTACAATGATCCTTGATCAGACATTCGTTAAGAATGATAATTGAAGAGTTTATCTAAACTGAAATCAATTACTCCACTAGCTATTATATAAGTTATGTTGTATTAAGTATTTTATGATATTTAATATGCTATAGTTTGCCTATATTTCTTATACCTATACTAATATTTTGTGTAGTGCTACCTTTAAATAAGTTATTGTGTTTTTCGCATTCCAGGTTTCTTCTGTAGTATCATACCAAATGCGTACTGTGATGAAATTTTTACAGTAATTATTGGCTATCGTTAAAGATAAAAATCCATGTTATTAGTTTACAAGTGCCTGTAGTTATATATCTACTCGATTTAATATTTTTTTTTCCTAAAAGGAACATATACAGGGTGTTCTGGAAAAAGGTGCCCATAAGTCAGGTCGTGATTCCTCACATCAAAATAAGAAAAAAAGGTCTAATTAACATAGGTCCGAAAATGCTTAGTTACCAAGTTATACAGGGTGAAAGATTTCGTCTGAATTTCAGTTCCCCTGCTGCAACGAAGCCCTACGGGTATTTGTTGGCTGTTAATTAAGATGTACAATTTAGCGTACTTTATGTAACATGAACTGAAAAATTGAATAAAACCGTTTCCAGACCTGTAGCTACAGTAATTTTTAAGATATGTGACGAAATACGCGAAACTTGGTCCCGAAAAACAAGTTACATTTAGGTTTGAAGCAGATTTACTATGTTAAATGTACAATAAACACAAAATATTTTTTCACGGTACTTGTAGAAAATTTAATTTCGAAGAGAAAGATGTAAAATAAGTCTATAATAGACAAACGCAAACTTTAAAAAATAATCCTTAATTACATACAAAACGCATGAAAAATAGACAAAATCTGTTAAGCTCCCTACAAATGTAATATTGAAATTAAAATAGCTGTTTTATTAAAATATTTGATTTGAGAAACAAAATAATTTCTATTTAAAACATATGTTTTAACAATGTAACATTGTTTATAATAATTTAAATAAACATTACAAGCAGCTATTTTTCCATTGCTCATTAAGTGCGTGTGTTGATCTGTACTTTAATACAAGTTAGTGCGAGTGCCGTTGAATTTAATTTTTGATAGCTAATAATATCTTATTCATCATGGCAGGTAATATGAATATTATGTACACTAATGGTGAAATGGCAGACATGCATTTAATGTACGGTCTTGCACATTGCAACAGTCGTCAGGCTAGACGACTCTATCAGGAACATTTTCCTCATAGACAGTTACCGACTCATAAAATGTTTTCTTCCATTCATAGAAGGCTAAGCGAGACGGGAACCTTTAAATCTGGAAAAGTTGGTAGATCAGGACGGCCACGTACAACGTGTACAGCTGAATTGGAGGAGGGCGTGTTGGACGAAATAGAGAATCATCCTGGAAGAAGTACTAGAGAAGTAGCCTTGGATTTCGGTGTTAGTAATTCAATTGTCTGGAAGATTTTACACGAGCAGCAGTTGCATTCTTATCACTATCAAAGGGTCCAGGCTCTTTTGCCTCGAGATTACTTTCCTCGTGTTCAGCTATGCCAATGGCTTATCCAAAGGTGCAGAAATCCACATTTTTTAAATTACATTATCTTTACTGATGAAGCAAAATTTTCAAGAATGGCTATTCTTAACACCCACAATACTCACATGTGGGCAATTGAAAATCCACGTGCTATTTCAGAGAACCGTCACCAATATCAGTTTTCTATAAACGTATGGGCTGCTATTCTGGGTGATAAAATTTGTATTAGTTTTTTACCTGATACGCTCAATGGTGAAAATTATTTACATTTCTTGACGACTAATCTGAATGAGTTACTCGAAGATGTGCCACTATACACACGCAACAACATGTGGTTCATGCAGGATGGAGCTCCAGCTCATTACACATTACAAGTAAGAGAATTTTTAAATGAAGCATATCCAAACAGATGGATTGGTCGAGGAGCCCCAGTAGCATGGCCTGCAAGGTCACCTGACCTCAATCCTCTAGACTTTTTCTTATGGGGACATTTAAAGACGCTTGTCTACGACTCGCCTGTGGATACCATAGAAGAGTTGCGAATAAGGATTGTTAACGGGATTCAAAGGATACGTGAGACACCTGGGATCTTCGAAAGAGTTCGGCAGTCTATGAGAAGACGGCTGGATGCTTGTATTTTGAATGAGGGTAAACATTTTGAACATCTACTGTGACGTGGTTAGTTTTTTAGGACAAGTGTAACTTTTTTGTTGAATGATAATTCAGATAACTTTTTTATGTATGATAATGTATGATTGTTAAAAATATTTACTTGATAAAAAATAATAGTAACTCATTAATTTGTTTTAATAAAACAGCTATTTTAATTTCAATATTACATTTGTAGGGAGCTTAACAGATTTTGTCTATTTTTCATGCGTTTTGTATGTAATTAAGGATTATTTTTTAAAGTTTGCGTTTGTCTATTATAGACTTAATTTACATCTCTCCCTTCGAAATTAAATTTTCTACAAGTACCGTGAAAAAATATTTTGTGTTTATTGTACATTTAACATAGTAAATCTGCTTCAAACCTAAATGTATTTTGTTTTTCGGGACCAAGTTTCGCGTATTTCGTCACATATCTTAAAAATTACTGTAGCTACAGGTCTGGAAACGGTTTTATTCAATTTTTCAGTTCATTTTACATAAAGTACGCTAAATTGTACATCTTAATTAACAGCCAACAAATACCCGTAGGGCTTCGTTGCAGCAGGGGAACTGAAATTCAGACGAAATCTTTCACCCTGTATAACTTGGTAACTAAGCATTTTCGGACCTATGTTAATTAGACCTTTTTTTCTTATTTGATGTGAGGAATCACGCCCTGACTTATGGGCACCTTTTTTCAGAACACCCTGTATAAAGATATAAAGATTACCAAGAGAATTAGTACTTACTTAAATGTGTCTGAGAAAAATATTTCAGGCATTTCATACTCGTTTAAATATTGAAAATAATTTTAAATTAGTAAATGTTAGCTCATTTGGGATTTAAATTCAGAACGTATTGCGTTAATTTGTTTAATCTGAATGATTTTTTATTACAGTGTTGTACAGATTTGAGGAGAATTATGGTCTTTATTTTTAATTTATTCAATTAGATGATGATATTACCACCAGAGCTCTCTTCCACTTTACAACAGCCGATTGAAATTGCCAATTTAAATTATACGGTTATAGAAACAACTTCTTAGATTCTTATGTCTCTATGTAGTTTAATTTACACTATTAATGATAATTTTACTCTTAAGAAAGTAAATGAAAATTATATATTTGGAAATAATGCCGGGGTTCTACGTGGTAGAAAACTTTTTACAAAAATTCTTTATCGGGATATAATTTTCATCACACCCTGTCAGGAAAGTCAATCTACTGCAGAATCAGATGGGAACCATTAATATAATTGTTAATAAGTGACGAGCTATCTAACATTGTAGATGTTACAGTTTATACCCAGATACCGGGGCAACTAAGGCTCTGATTGTTACATGTTCATTTTCTTTAATGATAATAAATGCTACTATAAATTGCTATTCAATATTTTCTCTAATTATTGACTGAGTACCATAATTTTGTACACAACAATCATTAATTTATACACAGAACTGTAAAACTCAATTAGCTTTGAAATAAAATAGTGTAAATTGCAAACTAGATTTTTAAAGAGCCTCGAACATTTCGTATTGGAACGTGTGGATGTGGATGCATTCTTTGAAAATCATAGAAAAAACACACTATATTGAATCATATTATTGTCTTCACTCGACTTTAAGGTCATATCAGATTTGATTACTAATTATCGAAAACATTGTATTCGTCAATGTTATTGAGAAACATCTACTTCGAAAACACGCAGAAACTCGCATAAGGACTTTAAATTTATATTCTCTCTAAAGTTATTTTCAGTTTTGTATAGTCTGTGTTTTTAAATTAATGTAATGTTTACAGAACATATTTTTGACATTTTATTCTTTAAATTAAATTCAGTCCTTAAATTGTAATTATCGGTGATGCCCGTGTTACTTATGTTTGTTAGTCTGCAAGATATATCCTGAAAACGAACCGACCTAAAGTATTTTAAATTTGCATGAAGCTTAATTTATGTTTGAGTAACACTGTGTTTGGTATTAGTGCATTATAACTGATGGGATTTGGATTAGCGTCACTGTATATTTTTGCAAAGTCCACCATGATGGAAACGAGACAATAATTGAATAAATAAATATGTAAGCAACCAATTCCTATCAGGCAATATGAAGTAACTCTTTTATTAGTAAAGTAAAAATAAAGTATAGTATAGTGTAGTCAATGTTAAACGTTGTTGTCAACATATAACTTTATCGCAATTTTGCGTTTTGGTATCCTCGCTTGCTTACCAGAAAACTGGTATAAAACCTTGCATGACCTTTCTACATCGACAAGAATGAGTTATATGATGGTTCATGTCTAACCATTAGGCTAAGCGTCATAGAAGATGCACCATTATAAAGTTTAATTTTGTATAATACAACTTTTCGCAAACCTGCTACTCGTCGATGGTTAGCATAAGTAATCTGATGTTCTTTGTAACTACACTTATTAATTCTTGTAACTAATACAATTTTTCTCTCGAACTTTGTACCTGAACATATTGTTGCAAAGCAAGTAACTATTGTTACAAGTAAGTAAGTAAAATTTATATTTGCACATGGTAAATTTGTCCTTTTACGCTGGACATTTAATATGAAAGTTATATAAAGTACAAATTTAAATCATAAAGTGATATAATAATATTTTATGATGTTTTATTTGGAAGATTTATTCAGATAATATTTGAGGTGATATCCTTCTGACGAGACGACTTTGTAATGATTATAAATCTTCACGTTTTTGACTACAGCTGCAATATTGAACCAAGATGCTGACGTTACGCCTGTAAGTCGACATCGATGTGAAGGGAAGTCAATTTTAAAGTTTTAATAAATTATTAAGTTCGTAGGAAAAATTCAAAAGAACATTGGAGCCATTAGGCTCACCCCCGAGCATACCAACTCATACCAAGTTTATTATTACTGTATTTTGGCTGCAAAGTGGCTAGATATTATTTTATTTTAACATCTAGAAGTGGTGCTTTGTAGGTTTAAATTGATAGAATTAAACTTATAAGTATAATTTTCTAATCGAATATTTATTACTACAACCTCAGTTATATCCAACCCCATGTGTCTTGTTCATTCGGTGCAAAGCCTATAACTTGATAAGCAACACATATTCTAATTGGTTCCCGTTATTTTATTTCAAAACTAATTGGGTTTTAGCTAATTGAAGATATATTGTTATATTTAATCAATCACAATTTTAGTTGCAAAATTTTATCAATTTTTACGAAACTCAAGGCTTTTTGCAATATGTGTAAATGCTTGGTCCTTTTACTAAAAGAGAAATACAAAGAAATATTACGATGGTGATTCTAAAATTATAAAGAACGGCACTTGCGTGGGAATAGATATGGAACATTGTATTAAAATCAACCAGCTGATATGTTTCCAACAGAAATACATATCTAAATTAACTTATATCCATGTAAACAAGGAAATAAAGATTTAGGGTTAATTTTTTCGGTTTTTGTTAAATATTATATTCAAGTCAATCTACGTAATAACAGCACCTCGGAGATCCACCGAACAAGGAAAACGATGTGAGGCTCAGAGAGAGGACCAGGACCAGGACATCCAGTGAGTTATTTTTATTGTTTATAGATCATAGTTTCTTTCATTATCTCTTGGCATGCAAAGTACGTAGTTTAAATCCTAGTTTTATCGACAAAATTATTTACCGCATAAATTACTATAGCAGTGTATACGTAAATTACTAGAAACTCTGCGGACCCCCCCGCTACTTTGTTAGCGTCTTTTATTATTTCTTAAGATTGTTTTTGTTTATACCTTCTTATAAGTATGTGAGGATGTAGTGTATGAGTAGTAAAAGCCTGGAGCGCTGTAAACGATAACGGAATATAAACATAACAAAACACGAACAATTTATGTTTTTTTATTCATTAAATCTTATTCTTTATAGTTACTGATATCGCTAAAATATTCGATGATATTATTATAAATAGCGGTCGCCCGCAGCCCCGCCCGCGTGGATGTCGGTTACAGCTGCAATAAGCCTACCCAGGAAATATACGGTCAGCAAAATGATTCCCAGGTCAATTCACAGACACCGACACTAACATCGACGACACAGTTATTATCCGCAGCCTGCACAGATTGTCTTTCTGTGGATGTTAAAGTTGTTAATTATGAAAATAATTAAATGTAATTAATACTAAGTTTTCACTTCTGTCGACAGTCCCGGAGTGCAACCCGTTGTTTTAGGATAGATAACTAAAGCGATTAATGTAGAGCTTCTCTATAAACAACATTTGAAACTTGTTGTATACATTTTACCAGTTTCTTCTTATTGGTTACTAAATGCTTAATATATGATCAAGCACTCTAATAAATTACAAATTTTTATTTTTGTGAGGCCTTTCGTGCTCAATAAACACATCGTCAGATCCAAATAACTGTAATACTCGTAATAATAAAATAATAATAAATTGTCATTTGTAAGGAGTGTTTGATCATATACTAATTTATGTTTGGTGCTGTGTATAAACCTCTCAGTACCCAAAAGAGTTCAGGGAGAATATGGTTACATTAATCCGTTTACTACTAACAGTACTAAACTATATTGGAGGTTTTCACGTAGTTTTATCAAAAATAGATATATCTGTTTATGAGAAACATTTTCTAACTTGTGTTTCACAGCAATCTTTCTAGCATTTCTAGTAAGAAAGATAAGCGTAATTACTTGGAATTAATCAATGCTTTTCGTTTTATATATAAAAAAGGTAACCAATTTTAGTTGTAATAATATAATAATTTAAAAATTAATGCCAAAAATTGTGAAATAAATATGTTCTAAAAGTTTTAACTTATTTTATTAGTTACTGAAGATCACGCCAGATCTCTCTTTCACAGTACAAGAGGTAATAACGGGTAAAGTAAAATTATACAATATTAGGAATGCCTGATTAGATTATAATACATTTAAATATTAAAATTCCTCTTTGTAACTGATATTAATGAAATTTCTGTTTCATGATCAAATAAAATGTATCGCTTTGGAGAATAATGAGTCAGCTAAACTTCTAAATCTACTGTGCACCCTGCCGGAGTTAATAACCTTAGCACACATCTTCAATAGAAATGTGAGTTGTACAACTGCATCAGAACATATTTAAATCCAGAATACAAAGGCGGGGCTCCCAGTGGCACACAGAATCCTCTCCTAAACACAAAAAAGTGCACATGAGCAAGTCTCGTATCAAAACAATGCTGTTTATCTTCTTTGATGATCAAGGAATCGTCCATTTTGAGGCTGATCGCCCGCGCCTGGACTGATATTAGTCATCTTCAAGCTCCACCCCAGAAATTTCCCCAGAAAAACGTCCTTCGTCGTTACCATCTACCCTACCCTGAACAAGACTCCCGTCGTGCCCCAGCCTCCTTACAGCCCTGACATAGCTCTACGTGATATTTTTGTTCCACTTACTGAAGAGAGAGCTTAGAGGAAAACACTGGGAGTCGGTGGGAAACATCCAAGCTGAAGTTATAAGGCTCCTGAAAGGCATTCCGGTTGAGGAGTTCCAGGGAGCTTTCCAAGCGTGGCAGAATTGTCTAAGCAGGTGTGATGATACAGGAGTAGACTATCTTGAAGTATTTTCACTATTATTATCATTTGAATGAATAAATAAAGTTTTTCCTGAAAATGGTCATTATTTTCATAATACACGCAGTATCTTCGTGTCTCTTCAGGTGCACAACTGAGTGCATACGATGTTGACTGACACAATCGAAAAGCACGGTGGAGCTACCCCAGTCTTCCATAACGCAGATATGGTGGGAAGAGCTGATTCAATGTGTAAGTTGAGTTTAGTTCCAGTTCACCTTCCTCTTAATGCACCGTCTTAAACGTGATGCTGTTGCAAATGTCTTAAAAATCGAGTCATGTTCGCCTAAACGGATCCAAAAATAATCGGCGACGAAAACGAAAAAAGTTAAAACGGAACTCCCACATCGTTTTGACACGTTCACAACATGGACTGCCTTCCTCACTCAATCATCCCTTCTCACCTTACCTATGTAATGTTTGGAAGATTTTCTTGCACGTAAGAATTGCTTGTGTGTAGGACGGTTTATTTCACTTGCAGCACGTAAGAGGAAGGTAAACTTGAGCTAAACTCAAAACGCATAGAACCAACTCTTCTTACTATAGCTGCGTTACTGTGTTTGATATTAGTTCATGGCAATCGAACGAACTTGGCTGAGCGTTAGCAAATATTTTTTAATAAAAATTTTAACAAACTGCCTACTAACTATCATGTGTAATTTTAATGACACTTTTATTCATAGAGTAAATTTAAATTATGATGTATTGTGGTCAATGTTCAAAGTTACAGGTAATATATGACTTAATTGCACACATTTGTTGTAGTGTCTTTGCTTGTTTGCCATAAATTGTATTAGAGTACTGCTTTAAAGCCTTGCATGAGGTTTCTACTTAGACAAAAATGAATTCTATGATGGTACTCCCGAACCATGGAATTAGGCTAAGCGTCATAGAAGCCTACCACTTAGTAAGCTCACGCCGTTCCTCTTTGGCCACTGTGGACCTAAATATTTCATACATGTATGGTTGTATTTTTATCTGTCAACAATATATCTCGAAAATTAATCGAGCTATAGAGTTTAAATTTGGAATGAAAACCCAGCGATGCCTTTTACATAACACGTAACAACTGTGACAAATATTATAAAATATTGTTGTTTATTTCTTTTATTTAACGAGTCTGACTTTTATCTCCTCTCCAAAAGTTTTAAGGTACCTAGCAACGAAAAATAATGTCTATAGAGTATAGTGTAATTTTTTAAATACATTATTTCGTAGCTAGTACTGAAATATTTCAAAAGTAAATGAATTATAAGTCTGATGCCATAACTCTATAAACTCATTCAGTGTGGTATATAGACCGAGTTGCTGCGAAATGAAAATGCTCATGTTGTGACATGGATGGTGTTAGGGATTATTCCCATGGACACCACAGAAGTTATAACCGTGAGCCTTTCTCGCCTTTTCTTACGAGAATAGGAGCTCTGATCATGACTAGGGCACGTTGAGAACGTTTAATGAATAAGGTTTTAGTAAATCATAAAGATTAGTGTACTAGCGTATTTTACTGGTTTAAAGATTCGTAGGTAACCCTTTGTATAAATATAAAACCTAGAATGTTTGACAATATCGGTACAAATATTTGGCTGAAAATGGCTAATTTAGTCTTTTCACATCGTTGGCTGAGGGTGATATAACTATCACTTACGTGTCTGACGGTTGGACATAAATGTTTATAATAAAATAATGATTTTAGATAAAAATATTGCTTCATAGTTTTTTTACTTCTTTTATTACCGGACCAAAGCTACAGTTGGCTGAAGATCAATTTCGTTTTAGGAGGAAAACTTTCATCTGTTTTACGAAACTCAAAGCTTTTAGCTTCTACTCGTAAATGTTTGGCTCCTAGACTATAACATAAATACAAATAGATCTTGTGGTTTTGTCTATATAAGAACGCCCCTTGTGGAAGAAGAAATATTGACACTGTTATTAAAAGAACTTAGCTGATATGTCTCCTATAGCAGTCCACATTTAAATTACTTATATCCATGGAAACAACAATAGAAAAGTTCGGGAAATTTCAATATTTTAAACTGTTCAGTAGTATATTTAAAAGTCAATATAATCGCAGGACCTCGAAGAACCACCGAACAAGGAACACGATGTGTGGCTCAGAGAGAGAACTAGGACCAGGACCTACAGTGAGTTATTTTTATAGTATATAGACCATAGTTCCTGCTCTCACTATCTCATGCCCTTCAAAGTACGCAGAATACATCCTGGTTTTATCTACAATTTATCACACCATAAATCAATAGACCAGTGCATATATTATTGGGTATAAATAAATGATAACATATAAAATATATTACAAAAATAGCAACGTGATTGAAATTAAATAGATATTTATGTTTTTAGATCTTTTTATTACTTGCATATCCCGCATATTGATGAGTACTATAAATTCTATTGGTATGTTATCAGTTAAATTTGCGCTGTGGGCTGTTTTTAATTATCCATGTACCTTAAGCGAGCATATAGAATCAACTTAATATTTTCCAAAATATTAAACGGCCATATGAATTTTGAATTTGATGTACACAGTTGATAGAAACATAGAACATTTTTAAGAAAATAATTTCCTTAGCTATATCTCACTGCTACTTTCCCGGTATTCGGTAGTAGCATAAATACTAACAGTGAGCAAAGTAGTGTAAAATAACTGGCAAATTCTAAGAAAGCAGTTTATGAAGCAAAAATGGATTAACCCATTTTGTTTGGTACTCCCATTGAAATTTTAAAATGCTTGAACATTCCGCTTAAACTACATTATAATTTCCGTTTCATGAAAAGAATTTTGGATTATATAGCAACATTAGTGCAATGTACGCATATTAATTATGGCATATTAATGCAAAAGGTGAACATCTATTAGGTACATGCTGAAGAAAGTTTTACCAGAATGTGGCTAGGTGACATCGTCTACAGTAGTAGTTAATGTCTTAGTTCATCAACTCCAGGGTACGAGTAACAATAATCTTCACTTAGTGTGAAGAAGTCTAATCTTTCATAAATAAAACTACTTCGTTAGTATTTCAATTTAAATTATAGAAATAAACCTGCAATTCGCTGAAGAAATTTTCCTTTTGTTTAATTTGCCTAATATTTGTTTAGCTCAGGAAATATGTGTTCAGATACAATGGTATTTACTTGAATTGTTAGGTACAAAATTCTCCAATAGCGTAAACTAATACTTATAACCTTTAACTTTTTCAAAATCTGAAGGCTACAAAAATATTTCTATGCTTTTTACTATTGTTTCGAAAAACAACTCAAATAACTGGTATTGCATATTTATGCAATGAAATCTCTATCATACTAAAGGAAATTTCATTCTAAATCGATGTGAGAGTGAGAACAGTTTTAGGCGTGTAAATTTAGTGGACCTAAAACATTACGTTGTGTTCCTAATGACTTGTTTTTCCAAAAGACTTCTGTTTAGTTTCAAGGAATTTATCTATCGAATAATTTACTGGGAATAATAAAAAAGAATTCATTTTGTATTTGCTCAGTAAATTCATTAAAAAATGAAGGTATCTCTAATGCAGTAATCTATGTAAATATTGTCGTACATCTCTAAATGCATATTTTAAAATAGACTTTCTAATCTAGATGTTTTTTTATTATTCCATCTACTCCAAAACCACTTTATGATCTACATTAGCCCTACCTAATTTATCCTATATTTCAATTGGGATTATTTAAGAGTGAAGGATCACAAGTTAAAATAAATATTTAGTGTAAGTAATCGTATAAGGATATTAACTTTCTCGTACTTTCGTAGGAGTTCCATAAGACATGGAAAATTGAAATAATAGCATATGGTAACCCTTTTGGAATAAATATACTCATAAAATAGCAAAAAATAATGCATAAAAAGCTTTTGTGTGGTTATGTATGTCGTCACATTTTGTATTTAAATACTTCTAAAATCTTCCTAAGCTATAAATGATTAACAATGGCCCCATGTTTTGTTTCACGTGAAATTAAACAATCAGCTCTCTCCGCTTGATTAATCTCGCAGTCCGAGTTCTCACTGAGTAATGATTTATCTTTTCAACTCTATAAACTGAATCAAATTATTCTCTGAGTCAAGTAACTACGGCAAACATTTAGAGTACTGACAGGATTACAGACTTTATATTAATCTATAAAAAAACAAGAAATAAAGTGATTGTAAAAATCCTTATAGATAAAGATCCTGTTAATTTCTAACGCGTTATAACTTTACTGGAACTGTTATTGAAACTATTTACATAACCAGTTATGTAAGTTATAAAATGTCTGCTATACTAGTAGGGTGGTCGCACTGGCTCAATGAAACTTCTGCAATTATTGCATTGTTGACATTTGATTACCCTCGTGCCTTTAACATTTTATAGTTTTAATATTATTATGCAAATTGCGGAAGTGATTTTTTTTATATTTTTAAATATAAAAGGTTAACTATAACACATATAAATACATATGTGGTATTGCTTAGAATAAATATAACCATCTTAGAAAATGTTAAAAATAAGGAGCTGTTATATCCTCGATTTTCGGCTTTAAGAAGCCTTTGACCATATCAGCACAGGACGTACAGGTTTTCACTAAATTTATTCTCTTTTTAGTGAGATACCACCTCCGTTAAGAAAATGCTGAATAAAATTTTTTAGTAAACAACTATGTAAACATTTAATTGAAGGAGGAGCTCTTCTTATTGGAATACACTATTTTCTAATAATTGATTAAAAAAAGTAATCCGCAGACTGGTGCAGGATCCAACACGTCTGTAGTGTCACGGTTTGACCCAGAATTGATACAGTCACATATCGGCACAGAGAGGATGAAGAGATGCAAAATTGCAGAATATTTTGTAGGCCTTTAGGATTTATTGACAGTGATCCTAATAATTTTCTGCAAATCGGAATTTGATAGATGATTTATCCATCTTCATCATGTATGAAGATGGATAAACCGGGAGCGTGGAGCGTCTATCCAATAGTTTTATTTTTATACATTTGGCCTTCCAAAATCAACATATATTCAACACTATTCACCCGCTTTCGACTCTATGATATAGCGTCGTTTTAGATATAATAAAAATCTTTAAAAATTAATCATAAAAATAATCAATTTAAAACTTTTATATTCTACACGTGAACAAACGTGGTGGAGCTTAGTTAACCCTCCAACTGGCATTCATTTTTTCCTGTAGTGGCGGCATGTTTTTCGAGCCTCGTGCAAGGGTTTTTTAAAAAATTTATTAAAAATATAAATTAAAAGTAATATATATAGAAGTATATATTTTTGTGTTCAGAATTAAACATATAATAATATTAGTATTTAAATTTGGCCTTAAAAAATTGTTTACTAAAATTTTTTTTCCATGAAATTCAAAATTTAGGGGAGAGTGGGGGAATTGTGCGCACCTAAGGGAAAATATTTTTCATATTTTTTTAATGGCTTATTTTGTGTCATCCGTTACACCAAAAGTTGAAGTGGTTATCATACTATACACTGGTGTTTTTTTGAAAATAAAATACCCTAAGGCAAACTATGTACATTTATTTTTCTAAGAGTATGCAAGAGCGCACAATTGCCCGAACGTAGGGTAATGGTACGCAGTGGGTTGGGTAATGGTGCGCGTTTTGAGCACATATCGGAATGTGGAATAAAAGTCACCATTTATAGTAAACACTTTATTATACAGTGTGTAAGTAAAACATTATAGTGAATAAAGTATAAAATGGTTATATAAAATGTTTTTGGTTACAAAGAGATATTTTTAATATGAAAGAGATAATTTTTTAAACAAAGAGGATAAAAATTATTTTAGTATTTACAGAATTCGCAAATAAAGTCTTTAGCTGATTCTTTCATTGTGCATGCTGCGTGATACCACTTTCCGCACAATATACATCTGTACCACAGTTCCCTGTCTTTTCCATGATCTCCACAAAAACCACACAACTCATTGGGCGCCCCCTCAACTGCGTCTAGATCGATTACACTTCTGTCTACATCGTCAAACTCGTCATCATTGCAGATGGCTGAAGGGTCTATGTCTGATTCATCTGATGTGTCCCAAACGCTTTTCTCTAGTTTGTGATAAGGCCTAACTTTGGTCTTTTTTACCTTACTGGCAGTAGGCCCATTGCTTTTATTAAGTTTAGGAGACAAAGCTAAACTTTGAACAACTTTCTGGTTTTTTTTGGTCAGTCTCTTTTTTTTCAGTTCTTCTTTTAGTTTTTTCTTTTCTGCATTAGCTTCTAGTTTTATTTTAACTGGAGTGCTAGTTAGAATTTCTGAATGTTGTTTTTCCCTGGGTTTTTTCTGATTTGCAGGCTTATAAACCTTCTTATTTGAACTCAAGAAAGGAGCGTATGCCAGAAAGGAGTTGGAAGCTTTGGTCGATGTGCACGGTAACGGATCATCAAAAAGACTTGGTGCAATTGCAGTTGACTGAGGACTTCCGAAAGTTGATGGTGTTGACACTTGACTTGTGGAAGGGAGTGTTTTTTCTGGACAAACAGTGATCCTAGTTGGTGTAGGCATTTCATGCTCTGGAACTCCTTCTACTGGAGGGATAGGCAAGTCGCGCATTTCAGCCATTCCGTTGTCAAAAAACTTATCAGGGTTGAAAGGGAAAATCCCAGCAGAACGGAAGCCTGACGCAGCATTAGACATGGTAGCTACCTTTATAAAAGCTTGATTAAGGAGTCCGGCAACATCATACTCGGTTATCTTCTCATGACCGGATCGCATTAGATGAAGATCATATTCTCTATACAAGGCGTTTTTCAATGGACCGAAAAAAGTCAGGTCCAGTGGCTGAAGCCGATGGGACGTGTGAGGGGGCAAAGATATCATATGAATGTTGCTGTCTTTGCAAAACTTGTAGGCCGGTATGGATATATGACTGTTGTGATTGTCCAGGATTAGAAGAACAGGATCCTCGGGTGTAGGGTGTGAGTGTTTTTTAAAGTGAGCTAGCCACTCCAAAAACAGCTCCGAGTTTGTCCAGCCGTTGTTAGAGAGGCAGTAAAGTGCACCATGTGGTCCATTCACTTGAAGGTTGGGGGTCATTCTTTTGCGTGGATATATCAGCATTGGTGGGATGTAGTGGCCACCAGCACTTACACAAAAAACTGCTGTGATTGTTCTTCCCCTTTCCCCTGAAGTAGCCCCACCTACTCTTTTAGCACCCTTTAGTGCCAACACTTTTGGGCACTTCTTTTGGACGGTTGTTATACCGGTTTCGTCCTGATTGTACGTACGGTGGGGGTCTATTTCAAATTTATGTATCACTGCTTTCAAGTTATCAAAAAAAATCTTAACCTCTTGCTCATTGAACGCTGAAATTCTGTTAAGACTTGTGTTTTCAGGCTGGCGTAACTTCAGGTTTGTGTTGCGTTTCAAGTAGCTATATAACCAGTCTTTGCCTGCCAGACAAGTTTCTTTGTTGAAAGAGTGCTTAAGACCATTGTCTTCAGCAAATCTGTAGGCAATTCGGCGAAGCTCTTTGGGTGTTAAACCATAAAAAAGACTACTTAGCAGCAAAACAAATTCACTAAGTTCAGCTTCCGTCTCTGCCGGGAAAAGAGTTTTCCGACCTAATCGAAGATTGACGTCTCTTAGGCCTATTGGTTCCTGAACGGCAAGGTATTTTCGTAAGGTCGCCTCTGGAATGTTGAAACTTCTTCCGACTTCTCTGATTTTCCTTTTCTCTTCTTTGACAGCCCGCAAAGCATTTTTTAGGTCATCTGGCGAGTACTTTAGGCGATCACCCTTTCGAATGTAATTTCTCGGCATCTGAGAACAAAACCACGAAAAACAAAGATTAGGCAAACCTTTGTATATAAGCGTGTGAGGGGGAATCATGCGCGCAAACGCGTACCATTACCCGACTGCGACCATGTGCGAATAAACCTAACCTAAAATATGCAACTGAACTAATCTAAAGACCAATCATATACCGAAACACGCGTAAATTAACGTAGTTTAAGACTATGTACAGATTATTTAGATTGGAGAAATGATGTAGGCTTACCTTCTTATTTCCTGATGAGAGAAAATTATAAGAAAATCACGATAAACACTTCTTTCACTCTCACTCATTAACAACTGCCAGTGGCGCGCCGGGTGTTGTTGTCTAGTAGTTCGCATAGCAACCGCTAGGTGCAGCACTTATCAGACATCGGATTACTATGTCCGTTTGTCTCAAACAGTGATGCGCACTATTACCCACTGCGCAGAATTACCCCACTCTCCCCTACATTTTTTTTTTTTTTTATTTGGGGGGGACCATACCTAGCAAACCAAGTTATAGTAAGAAAACTATAAAAGTGAGAGTACCATTGTGTGTCAAATTTATTCTAGTTTCAGAAACACATAAGCATTATACAAATTTATGAAACTATAATAACACTATATAACAAAAAGCAGCGATGCGCATAAATTGTGAAAATAGGGTGTATATGTAAGAGTTTGCTAATAAAAGTTTTACTAATACAGTTTTACTTCTATACATGTTATATTGCATATTTTATTAGTCAGAATGAAGTAAACTATACAGCAGTAGTAAAATAAATTCCATAACTTTTTTTTTGAAGAGTCGAAAAAAGTTTCATTTTGTCATTACTCAAAAATTTTGCGAAAAATTTTCGAGAAATTTATTTATTCTAAAATATATTTATTTGCACTACTGCAATATTTAACAATTCACCACACACTAAACACAACACTATAACACAAATAAACCTACTAAAACTTACTAATAAACACGACTCGTCACATCAACAACTCAGACGGCATCGACAACATGGCGGTCACATCTTTTACGTTCCAAACTACGAACTTGGTACGTTGCAACTACAATATAAAGAGGAATAAAACTATAGTATTCCTTAGGCTTTTTTTCCCCGAATCCAATGGTGCATGAATCGAATCGATACGTTGCCGGAATATACTGTTATGAGTGATTATGCAAGGGAATGTTTGTTTAACAAAATTTTGACGAACAACAATCCGCTAAGGGTTATGTTTATCAAAATTTTGATAAACAACAGTTGGAGGGTTAAAATTTATGAAATACTGTTTTTTTTTTTTACTATTCATTTTTATTTATAGCTTGGTACTCAATGGTTTTTAATACATCATTCGAAGAGCTGACCCAATCTAACTCATCGATTTTTTATGGAATCAGTTGGCAAAGTTCATGGTAGATAGACAAAAATAAAAATAAAAATATAGATAATTATAACTCACGCTATATCCAAAAAAAGACAATCATACAGTTACGATTAGAATATTCCAGGATATAGAGAGTTCCAGATGACATTCACACGTCAGATATTTTATAAATATGTCTTTTCAATGGCTAATTAAACACTATTAAAATATATGATGGGACTGGAAGACATTCCAGAATTGAAATTAACTAGATTAATTTTAAATTGTAATGTTTTTTGGATCCCAAAGTTAAAGAGTGAAACTACGAATATACTACGTACTACGTTCTAAGTGTTAATAGCACCCATAAATTTCTCTGTAACAATACATACAAGTGAATAGCTGCAATAATCCAATATTAAAAATACTAACTAGCATTGCTAGAGCCGATACCAGCCGGTGTAAGATTTTTGACTTTGATCTGAGCTAAAGAGACGACAATTTCATAGTCTGTGTGTGACCAGACGTATTTTTTGCCTGTTCTATTTTATAACAGATTTTGAATACACGCACACACATATAATATAAGGATCCAGAGCTAAAGATCATGTTGGCTATTTAAGGTACTTCCTAGTACACAGCGCCTCACTGCTTGGTGAGCAAAATGTTCAAAATTGCCTTTTATCCAGTCCCATTTAACAATGTTATCCTTTAAATGCCTTTATTACTTAAATAGAAGATAATAAAATGTTAAAATCGCTTTTTTCGATTATTAATTGACAAAATTAGAGTGGACATAGTCAGTTAATAACAACGGAGACTATACATCGATAAACGGCGTTTTAATAACTATACTACATTTGAAAAACAGCACACCAAAAATTAAAGTTAGTGCTATTTTAAGGTGATTTCATCACTGTCATTGATTACATCTCAAAGCGAACAGCAAACGTTAAATGTGAAAGGAATAAAACGACCCGACTAGTCATGCTTGTAATAATGCTTTACGCCTTCGTAATGGAACTTGAAATTGTTATAAGAGTTCTCTTTTAGTGTGACATATTTTACAATAATCAATGAGTAATGATAAGTCAAATAGATTTTTGTATTCCTGAAATGAATATGTAAGTTGGAAAACTTATTTGCAATGTACACAGAGTATTATTCATGTTTTATGTATACAATATTACATTTTGTATTGTCTAAGAATCAAAAACCATGTAAACACTTCTAGGCTATAATGTATCTGTGATGCGTATAATGTAGGCATATTTATCATAGGCGTATTGATGAGTAAAGTGCTTATACATATAATAATTATGGGTAACCACCAATTCAATACCAGTACCAACATACCAACTAAAGTATGATAAGTTGTAGGCTATAAGTTGCGTCTTACAATTATACTGTGATGTATCTAGGGTTGCATTTTAATGAATTCTGTTTTTTACATTGCAGCTTTACTAGAGGGCCTAGCAATGGGTTTATTGGGTAGTACCATACCAAATGCGTAATGTAATGATATTTTCACAATAATTAGTAACCACTGTTTATGATCCAGAAATATTTTATTGATTTAAAAGTGTTTGTAATTTTATTTCCACTTATAATGCGTTCTTAAAAAAGCATGTGTTGGAAAGTTTAACACATTTTCAGTGTTTGATATTTTTTATAATGTTTTGTCTTTTATGATATTAAATAATGAACATATATAATAGTCTCAATAGTAATACAATATATAAAAAACGACTGATTGTATATAATGTTGACAGTATAATAATCTGTACTGAAGTGTACTGCAACGTTTTATTAATCTTGTACTCTAAAATTATAAACTCGATATCAGGTGTTGCATCAACAAGAACTATTCCTTCACGGCATGTTTCACATACTCAGGTAATTAACAATCTTGCCTAAATGAGTTGTAATAATTAACCTATAAAATCGATTACAATTACAATTATCTAAGACATATTATTTATATTGTTACTCAATTTTAATCAAATATTTAATCAAGGACCATCATTGTAACAGTTTTATGAAGCAGATAGGTTCACCTGAACCCAAACTACAGCTATCACCTATCCTGCACAACTACTTTTATTTCATCATAACACTGATAATAATTATTACTTTATGCTGAACACCTCAGTATTACAAGCAACAAATAAGTCCGGCATTGCTTTGCCCTAAGTTTAAATAAAATTAAACATTGTCTATTAAATGTTGCGTGGAAGAGTGCTCTGGTGTAAACTTCCGTAATTAATTTAATGTACTACAAATGATAGACCAAATTTTTATACAATAAGTTCCACTTTATTTTTTGAAATCCTACATGTATAAAATTTAACTTACTATAGTTAAGCGTTCATAATCTTTGCGGGTTTTCATACACTATATTAAACTATTTTTGAATATTTAAGTTCCTACAAAATGCCGAAAGGATGGTTCTGTGGCGTACGTAAGAATATACTTCTATTGATCAACTATAAAATTTTTATTAACTATACATGAACTTGTAAATACCACCATTCCCAAAAAACAATAGATCAGCAAAATAGTAATAGATTTAATATTTTCAAAGCTTTGATTGATAATAGTGATGACATAGATGAAGACAAGAACTATTCACCCTCAGAATGTTCAGAGAGTTCAGACTCAGAAGAGCAAATAAGATTAAAAATCAACAAAAACAAGATCCCACACAAAGTTTACATGAATAAAGGACTACTGACTGGTCAAGCATCCACCTCGACTTTTAGGGTTGATTCTTCTGAAAAAGAGGCCCGGATTGCGGCTCCTGCTGCCCCAGCGACCTCCCACGGCCTGATGGAGACCTCCGATGGCCCATTGGAGACCATCCACGGCCTGCCAACTACATCTCGACCCAGCAACGCCGTGTCACCCGGGAGAGGAGAACATGGCCCGGGTGAGGTCGGGATTACCCCCGAGAGCTGCCAGGGTGCGGCGACCAAGTGCCAGGGGAACCCACGCCGGTCGGAATCTCAAAAAATGCCTTTCCAAAGGCCACCTGACACCACCGGGGACTTCTGCTCCAGTTTCCCAGCTGATGGATCCAGCTACTTCTGAGGCCAATTCTGGAACTTCAGGCCGTCCCACCGCGGGTCTGCGGAAACGACAAGCGGTTCCAGCTCCGACTCTTCCGCCGAAAAGCCGACGGACGGACACCAACGCAGGCGAAGACATGGACGTCGAGCGAGGGCTACGCATTCCTCCCATCATCCTGGACGTCCCCAAAGGATAGGCCAGCCATGCTGTTACCATCAAACAGCTGGTTGGGGGCGACGTGAAGGCAATCTGCACCGCTCGGACGCTACGGCTGAAGACGAGCAACGTGGCCCACTTTCGGAAACTACAAATATACTTACAGGAACAGGGGCTGAAGTTCCACACTTTCGCCATGACCACTGAGCGCCTCCTCAAGGTGGTGATCAAAGGTCTCCCAGCCACCCTATCGCCGGAAGAGGTCGTCGAGGTTATCCAAGGAGATGGCTATGGCATCGTGGAGGCAGTTCTTTTACAGAATCCGTATCGCTCGGTCGTACTTTGAAACCAGCATTACCCTTGCGTTCTTGAATCTCGACATTTGCAGTTAATGATGTGCCGCTCATGGACATTCGTAATGTTTCTCATATTTAAGTGAAATATCTGTTTTTGCTGTACGGTTCAACTGGAAGGTGTTAACCAGCCAAAAGTGAGCCCGCTGTGGAAAGTAAATGTTTACAAAAGGATAGTGTATCGCAGCTACCAGACACATTACAGGAATTCTTTTTTATTCTTCAGATTAAACGAATCAGTATAACTTTTTAGAAAAACTAAACACCAGTTTCTTGAAAATAAAATGACTATACGAATATAGCTTATTGTTAGGCTCTATAAATATACATACTTAAAAACTGTTATCACTCTCAGATATATTTCAAATAACATCCCTTTAGTATGAATCATATCTTGTACCAGTCATATTCAATATATTTATTTGATCAAATTAAAAAGAAATTTAAAATTCTGCATAATTTTAGGCGTTACTGGTGCTACTATTAAAAATTATTCAAATACTAAAGAATAAGAATTCTTCAGCGTATGCCCACTATACATGCAAGTTCACCTTTTGCAACAATATGTTATAGTTAATATTGCTATATAGTGAAAAGTTCTTCTCATAAAAAGAAATTTAGAATTCGATTAATGTGAAAAGTGTAATTATTGGTAATGGAAATGGAGTTCAGTATGGCATTGATAACTGTAATATTTTTATTGAGTGGTTTTGTTTCATGTTTTATGGGGGAGTACCAAACAAAATGATATTATTGTTTTTTTTTTTTCATACTTTTCACAGTAATTATATTAGAGTGCTAATCCCGTAATTTTACGGAACGGCGAAACTTCCGAAGAATGCTAATCCCGTAGTTTTACGTGGTTGTCATTTCAATTGGTATTATATTACATCGTCCGTATTTAAACGGGTTTTGCCTACTCTACAATGTTATTTGGGTTTTTAGTAACACAATTCACCGCTAGAAAGCGTCAGATGTATTGTATGAGGTTAATGACAAAGCAACTTCGGTCGCGTTGTTTACGTGCCGCTGACGTGACGTTCGTTGCAGCTGGCAGTCGATGTCGCAATCATGGATTCTCGCAGCTTGAACGACGTTGAGATCAGTGATGTATTAGATGAAGATAGTTTATTGGTGTAGATAGTATTTTTGACGATTCTGACATTGATCCTGATTTAATGGAAGAAGATTAGACACATACTTCAGGTAAGAATAAGTAAGTCTATTTATCATATAAACATCAGTCTAAAAGTTTGGTTATGTTATTGTTTTCGTGAATCAAACTATAAATTGTATTATAATAAATTAACTTTATTCAACTAATATTCTATTCTTATAAATAAAATGAAAATATATTCATATTTTACATAGTATATTATTATTTTACAGATGCTGAAAACAGTGCTGACAGCGAAAAAGATGCCGACGAATCAATATGACGGCATAGTTTTTCTCAAAAAACTACAAAACATAAAAACATGATTTATATTATTCAAAGGACAGTTTATATTTGTAAATGGGTCATTGTAAATAATTGTATATATGCTTAGTTTAGTAACTTAGATAAAAAACTGTCTCAAAAAATAATTTTTTTTTTAAATAAATGTTTTTAAAAAACATTTTTTTGTGTGTAGTTTTTTAAAAAAAACCACTAACAATCTCACGTTAAAAGAAAGACGAAAGTAGGCTGAATTAAGGCATGTAAGTATTTTTCTCATACCTTAAATACTTTTTTTTAAATAAATTTTTGAAAACCACCCAAAACGCCCAGCATTCTACAGAGTTACATGTCATTTAGGGCCAGCACTCAAAGTGTTAATATTAGGAATTATTATATTTTATGAATTTAATCATAAACTAGTTAGGAATGTTTAATATTAGTCAGGTAGTACACACCACTTTGAACTCACTGTTGCAACTACAGAATACCGAAAAAATGGCTGTGAGTCATATTTTATATGTTTTTATTAATTGTATAAACCAGATTAAAGATTGATAACCTCATTCAATGTCTTTATTCGAAAACATTAAGCAGATTTTAAATTTACGTTTTGGGTACATAAAGATTTAAAACTCTCCAAAACGCAAATTTAATAGAAAACCTACCATTGCTTTTACGAAGAACGTACTATTTGGATTTATTTTTGTATAGTAATAATTATAATGCAAGATATAAAATTATTGAAAAATTTAACATAAATTTAATTAATGTTATGTTTACTTTTAATCACGTTATTATTCACGTTATATAAGTTTTTAATACTTTACTAATGCACTGTTGTAGTAATTTTTACTGTCGACAAAATAGAATGTAACTAGGTACTTTGAGAGCAGATACTATGATCTATAAATAATTAAAATAACTCACTGTAGGTCCTGAGCCTGGTCCTCTATATGAGCCTCACAGCGTGTTTCTTTGTTCGGTGTATCTTCGAGGTGCTGCGACTAGTGAGTGTCTTTTAAATTTAATACTAAACAATCTAAAAACTATACGAGTATATCCCGAACCTTTTCATTTCCTTGCTTCTATGGATAAAAGTCACTTAAGATGTGTACTTCTATTGGGAACATATCAGTTGGATTTTTAAAATAAAGTTGTCCATATGTATTCCCACGCATGTGACCTACGTTTATCATTTTTTTAAACAA
The DNA here is from genome assembly GCF_021130785.1 of Homalodisca vitripennis. Lineage (NCBI taxonomy): Eukaryota > Metazoa > Arthropoda > Insecta > Hemiptera > Cicadellidae > Homalodisca > Homalodisca vitripennis. The sequence continues at coordinate 144,364 of NW_025776424.1, forward strand.
ACATGAGATTTCTTTGTAGTTTGTTTTCTAGTCTAGTGATCAGGAATTTTCAAGTATAAGTAAAAAGCCATGAGTCTCTGTAAAGTGATAAAATATTTTCACCAAAAATGAAAGTGATCGCCAGCCAAAACTAGCTTTACTGGTCGTAATAAATGCGCTACAAAGAAGTAAACAAAATCAAGTGATATGTTTGTTAGAGATAATAGTTTTCAATTTAATCATTCAAATCCAATCGTGAGACACATAAATCATAGTGATATTACCGTCAGCCAACGATATTATAGAAAGTATAAATTAGCCATTTTCAAGTATTAGTTACTGATATCAAGCATTCCAAGTTTAAATATTTTTATTGAAGTTTGGCCTACGAAATTTTAAACATGTAAATTATTATTTTAAAAATATACTAGTATACTTATTTTTATATTTTACTCATCAAACGTTTTCTGCGAGTCCCAGTGAGACAGCTCAGGATGTACTATGTGTCTGTACTACACAACCCTGCAACTGTTGGTTGGACACTTCTAATGTTTAAATTCTCGAACATGGTATATATATATATATATATATATATATATATATATGAGTGAGTTCCAATATATACCCGACAATTAGTACAGACAATTGTGTCTTGCATCAGTATATGTATTATTAAATGTGCAAATAAAAAACATTTTTTAACTTTATAATAACTTACATTTATTTACCAAACAAATATGTAAATATAAAAATGAGATAACTCTTTTATGCTTTATCTTGTGTCATTTTATTCAACACTTTATAATTCAAATGAATACGTATTACATATATAGATTTAAATTTGTATCTAATGAATCAGTTACATATAAGTTCAATTAATTTCATACGCCTTGACCAGTAATGTACGTAACATTGGACGTGAAATAAATATCTACTTCGTCAGTTGTTGTTGGACACTGAGGTTAGAACTTTGTATTGTTGTTAGTAAACGGTTTTGTATCTTTTGAATAAATAACGTGTCTGTGATAACGTTATGAAAAGTAGTTTACTGGAATTTAATTTTACCCAGATTTTCCCTCGCCTAAGCACTATAATCACGAATTCGCCTACAAATATATAATTTGCATCTAATATAACTTATTGGCTGTGATATTAGTAGAGTATAATAATAAAAACATTTGGCATTATTGCTACTATTAGTTAGCAATCATGAAATGTAATACGCTTTGGGAAGAAAAGCATTGATGGAGGTATTTCCTGATTCAATTTACAAGAGAAAACGGCAAACTATCTGCAGGAGAGAATACATACGTTCACCGTACTCTGAAAAATTAATGGTCTAATAGTTTCACGTTGCAGTTCTAAACCATAAATCTGCGCAAATTTTACTATATTACAACATTATTTAGGAGCTCGTGTTACTTTTCTTTTTTATATGTTAGGTCGGTGGACACTTGAATTTTTAGTCCGATTTTAGAAAAGACGGAAAGCCCAGAGCTTAGAATAACGGTATGAAAGGGGATTTTAACGGATAAAAACCAGTTGTGTTTAGAAAGCTCTCTCTCGCTACCCGTCTCTCTGTCAGCACGTATCCTTCAAAGTCCTGAATGTATGGTCTTAATTTTGTTGTCCTGCTCTTGTCGCTATTACTCATCAACGTTGTTCTGGTGAGTTCTTTCCCTGCTCCTTATAAGACGAGACAAAATCGAAGGATTACGACTCTAACCCCTGTAGCTATAATGGGAATAACCCCTCCATGTCAAAACATGATCATTTTAATTACACAGTAACTCGAAATATTTCATAATATTATTGTAATTTGTTACGTTTTACGTAACAGTCTTTGCTGAATTTGCGTGAAGAGTTTAAACTCTAAAGCTTATTATTCCATTTTCGATATATAATGTGGAGAGATTGAAAAATCATACAGAATACAAATGTATAAATCTCACGTAGAAAATATAGAAATTGTTTTGCTTACTAAGTGATAGGCTTTGTAATTAATGGACAAACTCATGGGGTTGGATATACCTGAGGTCACACTAATTCACAGACCGAGCATCTTGGCCCAATACTTTAGCTGTAGCCGGAAAAGTAAAGATTAGTAGACTAGTAGTCTAAATATGAATACTCGAAGTACTTGAAGTTGTACTCATATTTAAAGAGCACTCGTAAACTTGCCTAAAACAAAATCACAACAGTATTAGCTATTTATCGAGTTAACTTATAATCATGACAACGTGGTCTCGTCAGAATTACATCGCCACAACTTATCTCTGTATTAAATTTCCAAATAAAACATCATCAAAGGTGAGCTACCTTATTATTTACGTTTTATCTTGATATTAAATTTTAATTAGTTTTCTCGCATGAATGAGTTAGTTTTTAATACAAAAAAGGAGCGCTAGGTGTTGCTTGGCAGCAAGATGTTCAGCTACAAAGTTCAAAAGAGAAAAGATTATTACGCGTGAGAATTAAGTTATTAGTCCGCCAAGAATTTAGTTCCAAAAACATCAGATTATACTAATGCTAATCCGTGACAGCGTTGCCGAAATATATCTTATATAAATGGCGCTCAGCCCAATTCCATGGTTGGACATGAACCATCATATAACTCATTCTTGTCTACATAGAAATTGCATGCAAGGTTTTATACCAGTTTTCTGGTAAGCAAGCTAGGATACCAAAACGCAAGATTGTGATAAAGTTATTTATTGACAACAACGTTTAACATTGACTACAATATACTATATTTTATTTTTACTCCACGAAGAAAAGTGTTACTTGTGAAAATCTTACATATTAGTATTCAGGTTCTTTATATATTCATGTATCTATTTTATCGTTTCCATCATAGTTACCTAAAGGAACTTTGCAAAAATATTCCTTGACGCTCACCCAAATATCATCGGTTATAATGAAATAATATTAAGCACAGCGTTCCTCAAATATAAATTAAGCTTCATGCAATTTTTTTATTCTTTAGGTCTGTTCGTTTTCCGGGATATCTTGCAAACTACCAGATATAAAACATTGAAATATTTCAAGCCTCATGAGTGTTATTTATTGGCTTAAGCTAAGCGAATTAATTCATTTTTCAATATTACACAATTAACATAAGTGGAATGTAGTGTGACAATATAGGGACTCAGAGCTTAACATGATGTGTACCAGATTCTGATAGCAAAATATTGCACTTCTCAGTACACGTTAATGGTAGCCAAAGTTATAAATTTTATATTTATGTTTTTCGTGACTATTATCATTATAAATTCTTTTAGTTAGTGGAATACAGTGCGTATTTTAAAAATGGTTTTGTAATAACTGTTTAATATCAGACACGTAAGTTTTTTGTATAAGATGATATAATTTTGAGTTGAAGTCCAGTGAATTTAGCATAATTAGATAAATTAACGTGGAAATGCATGTTGTGATTTATCAGCGCCTGATCTGTGAGTTCCGTGCTGTTTGTGTTAGTTAATATGTTAGTTAATACTTTCTACCTGTATCATTAAAACAACATATATTGTTATAGTTCGATTAGTATAATTTTGATAAAACAGATAAATGTAACATGTTGAATAACCCTGACCCAAGAATCTTCACATGTGTGGTAAGGGATGTGCCGCTTCTGGACATCCATAACGTTGGCGAGATTTAAGTGACACATAGAGTTTTGTTGTGCCTAGTGGTAAGTTCAGCTGGTAATCCCTGCTGGGTTGTAAATATAATATAACTTATATAAAGGAATATCGTTTTTTATACAGAAATATTAAATGTCTCTACCATGATACGTATAATAATGTAGAATAATAATTAGTTAAAATCCAGGAGAGTAACCAATGTCAACTATACGATGAGTATAGAAAGTTAATTAAACCAGTACGACAACCTTACTAGGTTTAGGACAGAGGTTTGAACATTGCAGACTGGTTATGAAAATATATGATTTAGCAATAACGTGACATATCGAGTATTGTGCCTGGATATTGGATCTAAATTATGAAAATTTATCACGTTGACATTAATGTAAGTTGAGTTACAAAATATGTTTGTCTCTATAGTATGTATGTGTTCAGGTGAAATGATAACAAAAAAACTATTTCCTGTTAATAGTGTCATGACGTAAACAAGCAAGTGAAGGGGAAAAGTATAAAAAAGAAAAGATGAAACCCACAAACAGTGGACATCTTGTATCTTTTAAATATTCATAGATAAAAAAAGAACATGCATTACCAAGATTTTGATAAATTCAATACTGTTATTTAAAAACTTCGTTGAACTCATGCCACATTAGGTTGGAGAAGCACGACCAGGAACAAGTGCAATGGCCAAGAGCTCGAAAAAAGCCAGGACCTTTTTAATTGTTCCATTAAACGTTCTAAATCGTTCAACACGCAGGACGTGGAAAATATACATCTGGAGTAAGCTGGCGAAGACAAGGATCGAGACAGGGACTTATAGATGAGTTACTTTTCTTCTTTAAAAGTTTTTTTCTATGTTTATTTTTCTTAATGAAAGTAATTTAAATCTTTCTAAAAAGCACATCTAGCAAAAACAGTGAAACAGTTCCAATTTAATTATAACGGGTTTGCAGTTAAAAGGATTACAGTTTTAATTAAATTTTACAACAAGTTTATTTCCTAGTTACATCTTACTTTCGTATGTTTTGTGGACGAACTGAAAGAATTTGTGATCTATGATTTTAAAAACCCTTCAGCACTCGAAGTGTGCAGAAAGAATCAGTTTAAAACTATCTTCTTCTGAACCTCCAATTGTGTTAAGATCCATTCTCTAATATTTTAGAAAATGTGTAAAGATTACCAAAAGAATTATTTACTTAAATGTGTCTGAGAGAAATCTTTCAATAGCAGGGAAACAGTTTCAGTATAGTTATAACGCATTTGCAGCTGAAAGGATCATAATGTTTAATGAATTTTACAATAAGTATATTTTCTTGTTATATCTTGACCTACAAAACAACTTTCATATGTTTTGTGGATGAACTGAAATAACTTTTAATATATGGTTTTATATCCCTTCAGTACTCTTAAGTGTATAGAAAGAATCAGTTTTACAACTATGTTTTCTAAAACCTCCAAATGTTTTAAGATCCATTCTCACATATGTTATCAAAAGTGTAAAGATTGCCTAGAGAATTATTTACTTAAATGTGTCTGAGATAAATCTTTCAGGCATTTTATAGTAGTGTACATATTGAAAATAATTTTAAATTGGTAAATGTTAGTTCATTTAGGATTAAATTTCAGAACGTATTGCGTTAATTTGTTTAAACTCATTGACTTATATAGAGGGTGTTGTACAGATTTGAGGATAATTATGGTCTTTATATTTTAATTTATTCAACTAGTTGATGAGATTACCACCACAGCTTGGTTTATACACATAACTGTAAAACTGCATTAGCTTTGAAAGAAAAGGGAGTAAATTGCAAACTAGATCTTTAAAGAGCTTCAAACTTTTTGTAATGGAAACTGAGGATGTGGATGCATTCTTTTGAATTCGTAGAAGGAACACACTATATTAAATAAATACGTTTGTTTATCACTCGATATTAAGGTCATATCAGATTTGAATCCTAATTATCGAGAACGTTGTATTCATCAATGTTATTGCAAAACATCTCGTACTTCGACAACCATGGAGATGACGTAACTCGAATAAGTACTTCAAATGTATATTAGCTCTAAGTTTTTTTTAAATTTTTGAATTGTTTTAAAACAGATATTAGATGAGATAGAAGTACGTGTTATTAAAAAAATTAGGTTTACAGAAAATATTTGTTACATTTTATTATTTAAATTATTCTCAGTTCCTATCTTGTTATTAGAGGTGATGCTAGTGTTACTTCAAATTAATTTTTTCAAATCTAAATACCACCTTTACTCGTCACATGTACAAGTTTTTAAATTCAAGTACTCGTACACCTAAAATTTCGTAAAAACTATCGAACTTAAATGTTGACTTAGTGAACCTACAAAAAAATAAATATTAATTCTCTGGCGATTTCTGGAGATTACTAATACAGTTATTTAAATTTTATTGTAACCAAGATGTTGACTGAAATTACATCGGTAATGGTTTAATTCTGCAGATTGCTCTCTCATTTTTAGCTGTAGATGTAGAATTATCTAAAAACAAGTCAATAAATTACCTATCCCTTGATGTCTCCAGAGATATTAAACAGTTTCTGTACGTACGTTTTATATGTTTACCTTAATCTTCTCTTATCAACATTGCTTCTTTACGCCATCACTAGTACTGACATTAAACCGAGTTTTATTGTTATGTGATTGTTAATACATATTATAAAGACAAATTTGTGTTTAAAATATAATTTAAATTTGATTTCTGTCTTAGGTTATGGTGTATATGGTAATATAGAAAAAGTGCATATATGATTCAGTTCCTTGGAAAAAAAATATAAACTGTTACCCCCTGTACGCTTTGGGTACAGAATGGTAAAAATAGCCTAAAACAAAAGTTTAGCTGCTTCTACGCAAAAATAACAAAGGGAATTTGTTAATTACTATAACTATAGCACACAAAAAAGAAAGGAATCTGAAATAATTATTTAAATTAAATATTAGGTTATATATATTAAATGATGATATGTATAATTTGTAATCACGTTATCATTACATATGAACTGTTCCAGTGTTTTTGTTATGATTAATACTCGCTAACAATATGATATAAACTGCTTTGTGTAACGATAGATAATGAGTGTGGATATTGTGATTTCTAAATAATAAAAGTAAATAAAATAACTCATCCTTGTATGTCCTGGTCCTACTCCTAGGCACCGCATCCTGGTCTTGATGGTGGTTCTCCGACTTACTTAGAAATACACTACTTTTGGACGAGGAAACAGAACTGTCCAACACTAAAGAAATTTCAAAACATTTAATTGTGGTTTCTATGGAAATCTTCAATTTTAATTAATATTACTTTTGGTATTTTTTAGCTGTTTCGCTTCTTTTATTGCTGTATTAAACTACTTTTATGATCAAGTCTTTTATCAACATTAAAAATACAGAAAACGTTATAAATCTTTATTACATGATTATAAATACGTATATTCCTAGCAGACAAACTTGGAATAAAACATATTTTAAGGATTTTTTGTCCGTATACCTAACACGGTAAAATATGTTGTATGGTATAAAATATCTAAGGAGAGTGTTTGGTATGTCATTTACGCTGTCGTTCATTCGCATAAAACATCCTCCGTATGTTCCATAAATATATGACATTAATCAAGTAGTATAAAATACAGATGAATTTTCAATTTCCTTACAAGATTATAGCTATTAAAATATAAAAATCTTATTACAAGTAAAAAAGCACTAATGTAATTATGTACATGCTTAACTCACAATATTGAACAGTTTTTTACTTTACATAATCTTGTGTATTAGAGAGAATTGGCTAAATTAGCTCAATTGTTTTCCTACAAAACCTCCTGTATGTATCAAAGATTTTAAAGACGTAAATTTATTGAAACGGATAAATTATAATTTCCTTATAATGATGTTTATATTATATTTTGAGTTTACAACCGTTAGAAAAAATATGTCTTTTCCGATGAAAAAAATTTGCATGTCTGAAAAATCCGATGAAAGGGTCATATTTTAAAAAGATCGAGAACTTTCTTATCTCTGAGATTGTAAGTCAATGGAGGACAGAGCATCAACTACTAAAGGCTCCCAATGTGAAAATTTTTATTGCATAATGGTTACTATTATAAATATAAATTTTTATGATTTCTTATATACTAGGACTTTCGATAGGTTACAATTTTCTTACGTCTTAAACTGTCCCAGTTCACGCCTCTCATATTTTGGGAGCTTTTTATTTTGGGAGTTTCTTAACAATGACAATACCTATAATAGAAGCTGAGTTTTTCTTAAGTCAGATGATTCCAGAGGCTGGGATATTCTATAGATCAAATTGAATATTCAAAAGTTATGTTGATGCCATAGACTGGAGAGGTAGAGGTTAGTGTTCCCGAGAGGCTACCGATTCTAGTTATGGGAAGATGCTACAGGCTAAAATACTCACAGAGAATAAGGATGTTTACAAAAGCATGCCATTCCGAAAGCTTAACAGTTTTTACAGAGTTGTGGTCTTAGTAATTTGGGCAGAGGCTCAATCTAACTTTAGTGTAACAGAAATCTGCCGTTCCAATTATTCTTTACATTAAAAATACTGATTCATATATTTTACATGTCAATCAGAACTTTTTTATAGCATATATTTGTTTAATATCTAAGGATTATTAAAAAAAAGGAATTTTGAAAAACATAATAATGGTAGGAATACAAAATTAAAATCTTCTATTAGAACTTTTGACTTTTTCATACATTTTAGTAATATTGTTCTATTACGTTCCTCTATTTTTCCTTGATACACTCTCGATTGCAATATCGTATAACATATTGGGGCAGTACATATAAGTATTTGAAGATAAATTAAGAACCACCCAAAAAATCTTTTGACGTAACATGTAAACAATTTAAAAAATGGAAAGTTCCTTTCCCCTCTACAAAATAATATATATTAAACCTACTCAACATGTTTTTGTGTAAAAAGTCCTAAGATTTTGTACTAAAAAATTTATGTAAATTGAAATAATTTTAGACTACCCAAGGTAAATAAGTCTAATTTTCGCCATTGTTTTCAATATTTGGGCCCACGGGTATTAATCACATTCCATTAAACATGAAAAGAGGTACTTTTATAGAGTTTCACGTTCTTTATATATTTTGCATGTTGCTTTTTATATTTCTAATGTAGACAGGTTATTACGTTTAGTATTGTATTAGTATCAGCACCCTGTGTGATGATTAACATTAGCATATTGGCAAAATATACGGTGATGATTTGAAGTGGAAAAGGATTGTAGTTGAATATGTGAATAATCCAAATTTTATAGGGGCTTACTTTGAAAACATAGTGTACAAGAAAATGTATTAAGTTATTAATTACTAAAATATCAAATAAAGGTTATGTGTAATAATCCTTCATAATATTGGTGTTATCCATTGGAAGAAGTAATTAACTGAACGGATTCATGTGACACCTGATAAAAAGGTAGCAGGAAATCTTGGTAATAATGTATTTCATGTTCAAGGGAATAAGAGTTTATTTGGAACTGATTCATTTACCTGCAAGTTATATATGATTCGAAATTGGTTGTATTATTTAACTGTTTATCATACGGCTGTTGGTTTTACAAATTCTTAAACAGAACAATGTATGGAGTAGAATAAAACTATTATAATATTTGGTTAATGACGATTCTAATATAAATAGTTGTTGATACAATAAAGAGAGTAAAGCGGAAAAACGTGGGAATATTGTGTTCTAGCGCATGAGCTACTAAACAAAATCCTTACAGGAATGACGTAGGCCTACTCGTTTCAGGATTGCCTTAAAACGGTGAAAAACTCAATATTGGAACTAACCAGTTAGTGAATACCATCATGAGTGGACTCATATAATAAATTGATCGCAATTTCTCATCTTATCTAATAAGACCCGAGTATGTAAAAAACAAATATTGTCTTAAATTTTTTTAAATAATCAGCATTTAAAACGTTTTCAAAGTATTTTATTCTTAATTATTTCTTTTATAGACTACAGCATAGTGCATTTATAAAAAGCTGTACCTTTTAATATATAAGAATAGTGAGAGCCATTTAAAAATTAATTAAAGCGAATAACAAGTTATTTAGTAGAATATTAATATCTTGTCATGAATCTGATATAAAATGCTACAAATTAGGAAATTTTAAACATGTTTATAAAAAACAATTACAAAAATAATACAACTATAGCCGACAGTAATTTCAGGTTGTACAGCAACGGGTTTATCTCTCCGATTTGAGGGCACTGTCTTTAAAGTTAAATCTAAGACGGACCAATATATTGGAGTATTCTCCTGTAAATATCCGGTCTTAACAGCCAAGGTCAAACAATCGATCTGGTCGGAGTCGACCTTCGCACTGACTGTTACCACGGACAGCTGTACGTCCTGCTCAGTAGAGTTCGACGCCCAGAAACCATCGTGGCCCTTGCCCTCCTGATAGGGTATCCGTTGAAGTCGCCTACGCTAGGAACATCGTGTACACAAGACAGTAAACAAGATTGACACTGGCAGTAGGCTAGGGGACCTGCCAAACAAAATCCCTCCTTGGAGATTGACTCTAGCAGTAAGCTAAGGAGCCTGCCCGAACAAAACTCCCCGTCGAGACTGACACTGGTAGTAGGCTAAGGGACCTGCCAAACAAAATCCATCCTTGGAGATTGACTCTAGCAGTAAGCTAAGGAGCCTGCCCGAACAAACTCCCCGTCGAGACTGACACTGGCAGTAGGCTAAGGGACCTGCCAAACAAAATCGCTACTTGGAGAATGACTCTAGCAGTAAGCTAAGGAGCCTGCTCGAACAAAACTCCCCGTCGAGACTGACACTGGCAGTAGGCTAAGGGACCTGCCAAACAAAATCCATCCTTGGAGATTGACTCTAGCAGTAAGCTAAGGGGCCTGCCCGAACAAACTCCCCGTCGAGACTGACACTGGCAGTAGGCTAAGGGACCTGCCAACAAAAATCCCTCCTTGCAGCTTGACTCTAGCAGTAAGCTAAGGAGCCTGCCCGAACAAACTCCCCGTCGAGACTGACACTGGCAATAGGCTAAGAAACCTGCCAAACAAAATCCCTCCTTGGAGATTGACTCTAGCAGTAAGCTAAGGAGCCTGCCCGAACAAAACTCCCCGTCGAGACTGACACTGGCAGTTGGCTAAGGGACCTGCCAAACAAAATCCATCCTTGGAGATTGACTCTAGCAGTAAGCTAAGGAGCCTGCCCGAACAAACTCCCCGTCGAGACTGACACTGGCAGTAGGCTAAGGGACCTGCCAAACAAAATCCCTCTTTGGAGATTGACTCTAGCAGTAAGGTAAGGAGCCTGCCCGAACAAAATTCCCCGTCGATATAAATAAGTATTATATTATGGTCTCTGTGTTTACCGGTCTCACCGTGGCGAGCCTTTACATGTCATGCTTGCGTTGTAAATCATTGGCAAGGTTACTTTTCACTTTCTGGAAAACCTAACCTCGGACTTTAGTTATCAATAAAATCTCCTTGTGTACTAGTTTTACTAACAAACTACTTAATTTTTCTACGAAATATATCAATTATCTTTATAAAACATAATATGTTATTAGTCTGAGCATTAGACAACAATTACGACACGCACAATTCTCAAGAGCGGATACAACTGTAAGCATAAAATTTTTAAACCTCATTTCCGAATTAACCAATCACCAATTCCCTCTTATCCTAGAATTTGAAAGTATGAGGGTTAGGGCGTGTTGTAATATTATAAAATCCAATGTACACAATCCGGAGCTGAGGTTTATTTTAAGTGAAGTTACCTAAATTATGAAATAAACTTTATAATCCCATATTCTTAGCAATACAAAAATATTCCAAACAAGTTTTGAAAACATATTAATACATTTCAATGAAGACATTAGTAGCGATTTCATTTGGTTCCTGCAAATTGTTATGCCCAAAGAGGCTCTTAACGTTTCGGCTAGAAGTTTAGCGTCAACCTTTCTATAAGAAACTTCGTAATAAATACCGTTATTACGTAATTAAGCAGCATTGCCCGTAATAATCAGACATTAATTGATTCTTAACATAATAAATAACTCATCGATTAGTAGAATTCCGATTAACATTTTTTAATAAACTAGTTATTATCTGTTTTATTCTTAACTAATAGGAACAATGGTACTCTCAGTTACGTTTTATATTTATAAAAAGAAATTTTTTAAAGATCATTTTATTAAAAATATATTTTAGATTCCGAAACCAAATGTTTCAAACTACAATATATGTTACAAATAAAAAAACGATTGTTTGTACTACGACAAGAAAGATAAAGGAGAAATTAAATTTAGTTATTGTTAAATTACTAAACTTATAAAAATAAGAAATAAACTGTAATCTGCCATAACATTGAATTGTATTTTCAGAACCACATTTTTTTAAAACATAAACAAAAAACATCTGATGGATTAATTATAAAAGGCAAAATTAAATCAATCATATGTATCAATTCTCCCCCCCTAAACTTCACATTTCAATAGCTGGTCAACATGCCTCCTCCAAACACTTCCATCGTCCATTTTAACTTTGTACAGTAGCGAACTTTCTTTTTCCATAATTGTTCCAAAACTCCACTTGTATCTTGAGTTGGTGTAATCTCGAGCCTGTACTCTGTCACCCACCTGAAATTGTCTGCGTACGATTCGTGTAACTTCTTGTGCATTTTTGCTATCTGGTAGTAATAGGCTCAAATGAGTTCGAACACTTCTTCCAAACATTAAGTTGTATGAGTTTGAGCCAGTTGTGTTTGGAGATTGTCGAAGTTGCATCAAAAGCCTGTATAATTTTAGCTCAATCTTTCCCCCCTCATCTTCCATTGCCCTCAGTGATTTTTTTACTGTTTGGACATAACGCTCAGCTTGTCCATTAGACGAAGGATGGTAGGGAGCTGTAGTTTTGTGTACAACACCATTAGCAGATAAGAACTGGCGAAATATTGTAGATGTAAATTGGCTTCCATTGTCTGAAACTAAGACCAAAGGAAGGCCGAATGTAGAAAACATTTTTCTTAGCTCCTTCATACACCATTCTGCTGACGTGTTTTTAGTAGGGATTACTTCAACCCACTTGGTAAAGGCGTCCACAACAATGAAATACCACTGACCTTGTATCGGGCCAGCAAAATCTATGTGTAATCTCTCCCATGGTCCTTGAGGGGTCAGCCATGGATGATTCGGTTCTTTTGCAGGTTGATTTTGTTTTAGTCGACATTGTTTACATGTACGTACCATTTGCTCAATATCTCTGTCAATACTTTTCCACGTGCAAAAACTTCTAGCAAGGATTTTCATCTTCTCCATGCCTAGATGTCCAACATGTAGTTCATTTAACACTGAGTGTTGTAAAGCTTCTGGAATCATTATCCTGTAGCCCTTGAATATGCAACCATTTTGTAGTGTTAGTTCGTTGTCGTGGAAACCAAAAGGTTCGACCGTCTCTCCTGTTTCAAGGGCATGTAGTACTGGTTGTAAATATTTATCTTGAGCAGTTGTTCTGGATATAAGCATACTGTCAATCTGCAATGAATCAAGTTGATTAAGTTGAAAAAGGCTGCAATCGTCCACAAAGTTTGTAGTGCTATGTTCAGTAGGAAAACGAGACAAAAAGTCAACGTTGGCATGGTCAGAGGTTCTTCTATATTCAATTGAGTAGTCAAAACCTGATAAAAAGTGTGCATAATTGAACAGTCTTGTAGAACTTGTTGTAATAGTTTGCCAGACCGAGAAATGTTCTAAGTTCACTTATGTTTTCCGGTCTTTTGCTGTTCATGATAGACAAGACTTTGTCTTTGGTTTTGTGAAGTCCTTGAGCATCAATGACATGCCCAAGATATTGGATACTCGTTTGAAAAAACTTGCATTTATCTCGGTTCATCTTTAAGTTATTGTTTCTTAATCGTTCTAGAACTTTACGTAATCTAGCCAATAATTCTTCAGCTGTTTTACCCTGAACGATAATATCGTCAAAGAAACATTGTACACCAGAAAGTCCCTGCAAGGTTTTGTCCATGAATTGTTGCCAGAGAGATGGTGCTACCTTCACCCCAAACATCAAACGATTTACTTTGTACATACCTTTATGGGTGCTGAGTGTCTGCATGTGTGCACTTTCTTCGTCCATTTTCATGTGGAGGTAAGCATTAGAAATATCCAAGGTACAAAATAATTTTCCTCCGTTCATTTGAGAGAAGATTTCTTCAATCCTGGGTAATGGATGGTTTTCGTCTTTGATCACCTTGTTTAAAGTCACTTTATAGTCAGCACAAATCCGTGTTTGACCGTTCGGCTTGACAACAGGTACGATGGGTGTTCCCCAGTCTGAATGATCTACTTTTGTTATGATTCCACATTCTTCTAGTCTCGTAAGTTCATTTTCTACTTTACTTCTTAGGGAAAACGGTACTTGTCTTGGTTTTACAAATATTGGCGTCGCGCCATCAGTAAGTCTAAAATGTCCCAGATATTCAGGTATAACACCAATTTTTCCATCAAATAAGTCACTAAATTCACTTAACAAGCTTCCTAGATTTGAAGTCTGACTCGTTGTAAGACTTTTAATCTCACCCCAATCTAATTTAACTTCTCTCAACCAGTCCCTTCCGAATATGGCGTCAACGTTTTGATCAATTAGGTAAAGTTTTCCAACAAACTTCTGAGTCTTGTACGTGCATTTAACAAATGTTACTCCTTTCGGTTTTATGGTTTCTCCTGTATAAGTTCGAAGTTCAATGTTAGTAGAAAATATTTTCTGTGGGATGGCAAGCTTTTTAAACTCGTTGTAAGACATTGTACTAAGAGCTGCACCAGTGTCTAATTCCATGGGTAATGTCCTGCCTTCGATGTTGATGTTAACCATAAATTTGTCATTATTTCTGTCACTAATTACATTAATCTCATATTCATTCTCACTATTCAAGTCACTTTTGTTTTCAGTTTGATGTTGTCCAGGTTTCATTTGTAATTGAGATTTACTTTGCAAACAAACACTAGCTATGTGTCCAACTTTTCCACATTTTCGACAAGTTGCATCTATGAATCTGCAGCTATTAGCACGATGGGAGGGTGAACCACAACGATAGCATTTTCCTTTGAGCTTTTCAATGGCTGAATTTGTTGAACGTGGACTAAGTAGAGGTTTTGGCCGAGGTGAGACTCTCTTAGATATGTTTTCTTTATTTGAATGTCTTTGCTGAACCTGATTTAATTCAATGTGTTCAGTACGTGTTCGGCTAACAGTCATACTTTCTGCTTTGGCAAGCTCTATAGCCGAAGCTATGTTCACAATGTCCTGATAGGTGTGTTTCTCGCGGTCTTGGAGTAATTTAGTCCGAATATCTATGTCTTTCAATCCACGAATAAACTGTAACTTGAGAAATAAGTCTGCAACTGATTTACCGCAACCACAATTGAAGTTACAGTTAATTGTCATCTTCTTGAGAGCCACCGAGAATTCACTAACTGATTCATGTTCTTGTTGAGTCCGTGAAATGAATTTATGCTGCAAGGCCCACTGGCTTGGTTGCGGGCCGATAAAATCCTTAAGAAGCTGTACCAACTCGTCGTAATCTTTATCTAACGGGTCGTTGGGAGCACAAATATCGTACAGTTGTTGGTGCAGTTGGGGAGTGAGAGCATGTAGCAATGTGTAAACTTTAGTTTTATCATCAGCTCTTTGATTCTTTAGTTGTAAAAATACTTCTAATCTTCTCACAAAATTTGAAATGGTTTCATCAGGGTGGTAGGGATTGAAATTTATATTCCCTGAAGTGTAGTTTGAAACCGTACAAACAGCTTCACTTGGAGATGAAGTAGATGTAATGTTTGTGTCTTTGAGATTGTGTACCATTTCTTGTAATTTTGTTGTAAGGTTTAAATACTCATCCTCCACATTACATCTGTATTCTATTTCATGTTCTAAATAGTTTTCATCTGTCAAACAATCAATGCCATTCTGAACCTGCTTGTAACGTTCCCAGTATTCAGTCACAGCCTTGATTTTTATATTTAGTTCGGTTAATGTAGGGTTACCTTCAGCAAGTCTTTTGCCCTTTGAAAATTGGCCCTTAATAATAGATCGAGCTTTTTTTAGTTTTTGTAACTCTTCTTCTTCTTTAGTCATTTCTCCTTCTTTTTACCTCGTCGCCACTGTTAAATTACTAAACTTATAAAAATAAGAAATAAACTGTAATCTGCCATAACATTGAATTGTATTTTCAGAACCACATTTTTTAAAACATAAACAAAAAACATCTGATGGATTAATTATAAAAGGCAAAATTAAATCAATCATATGTATCAGTTATGAATGTCGGTGGAAGTTAACTTCCGAGCTCTGGTGATGGTTTTAGTAACTAATTGGTTACATCAACAATAATTACAGACCATATTTCTCCTCCAATCTGAATAATATAGTTATTATTTTATTGATTGTAAACAATTATACAGTATGTTATTAAGATATGAATTTTATTCCTAAGTCAACTATCATTCGCTTATTTAAAGTTATCGTCAATATTGAACTGCTATTAAATGCCTGAGTGATATCTCTAAGACATATTTAAGTAAATAATTCTCCAAGTAATCTTTACACTATTTATCAGACATGTATAAACAGATATTATATAGCTTGGACCATGGGTAGATTATTATTGTAAACTGATTCTTTCTGTACACTTAGAGTACTGAAAGGACTTAAAACCATAAATCTCATGCTCACAAAATATACGAAAGTTGAAAAAAGACGGCACATTTAAATTGCAAACTATATCATTCCTTAGAGGAAGCAAATACTGTTACTAATCAATTATTTGAAAAATTAGTTAAAGCAAAGATTAAATATATTTATTATATATTTTGTATTATAATTCACCTGAATTCACTAATTTCAAATTATTTTCAATATTGCACTACTATGAAATATCTGAGTGATATCTTTGATACATATTTAAGTAAATAATTCTGCAAGTAATCTTTAGACTTTTTATGAGATATTTATTAAATTTGGATATTTATTTATATCATTTGGACAATATATGGAAAATGAATGTAAACTGATTCTTTCTTTACACTTAGAGTACTAAAAGGACTTAAAACCATAAATCTCATGCTCTTTTTTTGCACACAAAATAAACGAAAGTTATTTGTAGATCAAGATGATATCCTGTGAATCCTGTTAATTCTAAACGCGTTATAACTTAATAGAAATGTTTTCACTAATTCTCTCTGTTATTATTAATACCTAAAACTAGGATTTAAACTAATTTTAGTAAGAAGAATAGATAAAAACTTTGAATTGTAAATAATATTAGTAACTCGCCTAAAATTCCTTATGTTGATCTTGATCTTCGCCATAGTACTCCTGGTGTAAAGTTTCCACGTCCTGCGTGTAGAACGACATTGATCGTTAAATTTAACTATGAAAAGAGGCCTGGTCATTATTGATCTTTTGGATACCTCACTTGTTTCTGTTCGTGCTATTCCAAATAAACGTGGTGTGAGTTTAACGACTTTTGTAAACAACACTTTTCAATTTATCAAAAAATATTAAAATACCTGTCATGTGTTGTTTCTATGAAAATTGAAACAATAAATATGTATATGAATACCAAGGTGTGTTTCACCTGTTTCTATTCATTTTGGTTTTCACCTTCACGTGCTTGTGCACTAACATTAAACCGATTCTTGTTATATGACCCATACATATTATAGGGACAAACAAATTTTGTTACTTGTCTTTAAATATTGTGTGTATGATAAATTATTATTGTTTGGCCACAATATCCAGAGACACTATTGCATATTTCTTGTTATTGCTAATTAGTATATCTAAAACTTAAAACACCTGCGTAGATTTGTTCCAAGTTTTCGCTTTGATGTATCTAATTCAAGTAGTCTACATTACAGTGCATGTAAATTAAATTGTAAAGTTTCTAAGGGCAAAACATGTATTTTATCAATATGTTAACTTTCCTTAACGATCCTCTCGCCAAAAGGTTAGAGGGTGATGATTAAACAATATTAAATTTAATTTTGAAACATTTTGCGTTGATCTGTATGTAATTATTAACACCTGCTTGTCAAGGACTAAATTTAGACTAAAACTATTTTCATAACTGGTCTGCAATGTTCAAACTTCTGTCCTAACACTAGTAGGGTCGTCACACTAGTTTAAGTAACTTTCTATAATTATTGCAGGGTTGAAATTGATTACCATCCTGTACTTTGGCTAATTATTGTATTATAAATAGTAGGCAAGTTACGGAATTTACATTTTTATTTGTTGAATCTAATAAGATAAAAAATATTTAAAACAAGGTATTGATCAGTTTTACTATAAAAATATTGGAGAAATTTAAAATAAGGACTGTTATATATTCGATTTTGGGCTTTAAGATGCCTTTGACCAGATCCGCATAGGACTTAAAGGCTTTCTCAACAAATGTATACTCTATTTTTATTGGGGAACCACTTTCCTTAAGTAAATGCTTTGAGATAATTATAATGTTCAGCGTTCAGCCACTCTGGATTCCTAGATGCATGAATAAAATATATTTAAAAATTTAATTATATTTCCAAAATTATTTATTAATTACAAAATTAGTAGCTCACTTTTTATATGAATGAATGTGTGATTTACCTTCTAGTGGCGAAGTTAGAAGAATTAGGTCATCTCACACATCTAACTCACGACTATAACTATTTACTGTTCATACCTATGGAGTACAAGGTGCCTTCATGATAATATTACAATAGCATTTTCCGATTTCAGATTTCAATCACTAGCTAATGGTGTGAAATATTTTTGTAGAAAGGATACAAACAATACAATATATTCAAGTTTATCTTCATCAGTTCATTTCTGTTTCTGTCTGTATGTCTATACGTCTCTCTGCCTGTACGTATATCCATTACACTGTCCGTGCAACGATCCCCCTTTTTGTCCACATATTGAATACGAAGTTACTTAAAAACGTTGCATTAAGCTTTACTACTATGTATCAAAAAGTTAAAAAAATAACTAGCACTGATAGAGTTGATCGCTTGCACGGTCTAAGATTTTAGACTTTGGAACTGAGCTAGACATACCACAGATACAGAATATGTGTGTGACCGCACTTCTTGTATCATCGACCTTGTAGTTATTGGTTCTCCTCCTAGGCTAGTGGCCCGTCGGAATAGACGTAAGAAGACTTAAGAGGGAATCGGCCTCTTTTTTGTAATGGCAAATTTTCAATGCATGATATAAGTTATGACAGTAAAAATATTGTTAACACGCTTCTTTCGAAAAGCAACCCAGAGACACCGTTGACAAGAAATTTTACTATATATATATATATATATATATATATATATATATATATATATATCTACTATACTATACTATACACCTACAAAAACTATGTAGGTCATACAACTTATCTAATTCAAGTAGTCTTCTTATACAGTGTACTTGGAGATGTTCATGAAAGGTTAAAACGCATGATATCTAATTTAGATATTATACTATTATAAGACTGAAGAAACAATTTTTTTATGGGATGATGGTTGCTAAACAATACCTATCACGTTGTAATAATATTAACCCATCCATTTTATTTAACACGATTATAAAGGCATATTCCAGTGTGTTCCATACGTGTTGCTAAATAACAACAAGGACCCAACTAATCTGAAATAGTTAAGGACGAAGAAACAAATCGAATTCTTTAGGACATACAAGAGACTGGAAACACAATTAAACAATGATTAAATGTTGTTGGAAAAGCTCTCATTGGCGGAATAAAAATTACCGGGGTGGAAATGTTTAAACGAATATCAAAGATTTCAAAGAGAACAAATCCGAGGCTTGCGGTACTCGATTAAATCTAATATTTAAATCTATTGTTTTGGAAGAAAACACTGTCCACTCTATTGCTTATTAAATTTACTATAAATAATTCTATTACCAAATATGCACAGAGTATCTATAAAATTACTAATTCACAATTGAAAAATTTTACGATCTTGATATATTGAACATGAGAGGAAATAAATCTAAAAATACATTTTACTTTATGTTATACATTTATTTTCTATAACGAAGAATACATATTACTCAATAATTTAGAATAATAATTGTTACGAGATAGGTCAGGAATACTTAACATAATAATATTTTAATACAAAGGTCACCACACTAGTTCAACAATATGCATAATTTTAAGTATAAATATCAACAATAACCCAAATCATATAAGTTAAAACAACCTTGATGTGTTTATAATATTACTTTAAAAATGTCTTCTAATTAAAAGAAAGTCATAATTAGTGTAACCAGAATTTCTCAAAACTATTAAGAGGAACCACTTTCTTAGCCATATAAAATACAAAATTATTAAGAATTATCTTTTTATTCCTAAATAAAAAATCTTGATCCTATGATGGTTGTTAATCAAATCCACAGTAATAATGTATCACACATTTATTGAAATTATTTCTTTTCCATTTTTTTTGTGATTTTGTAGTTAAGTGAAGCTACTCATTTAACTACAAAAAAGTGGATCATGTTGTATGCTATGTTCTAGATAATTAAGAACTAAAATGTCAAAATGCAACATTAGCCTAGTTTAAACAGTTCAAGCCTAACATTTTAACCATTTTTGTGTATATTAAGACAAACCGTTGGCTGAACATTCACACATAGACGAGTAAAAACTAATCACCAGTCTTGAATGAATATTATCGCAAATGCAGTGTGCTAAAGTAGATATGACAGAAATTTAGTGTAATATATTGCTGGTCGTGTTGAAATGTTAAAAAAAATACTTTTAAAACGTACAATTTTTAATTTGTAAAATTCTCTACTCTGAAAAATTCATGTCCAATGAATTATTATTTACAGGCTCTAAACTGTATATTTAAAACTTATTTTTGTCGCTGGTATTGCTCAATTCAACGTTTTATCTTGAAATTTGGCTTAAAATCTTCATTAAGGAACATTGTATTATCTGCCATTTATTACGTGAGTTAACAGCATTGTAAAAATTGTACTGCCATTGCGAGATTCTTTTATTACCTGACCGCCAAATTAAGTGAATATATATATATATATATAAATCATTAAACAGTAATTACTTTTTACTATATAACAGAAAGTTAATATCCGTATAACTATCATACAAGTTTCTTTACGCTTATAATATTTCATTCTTATATAATCTAAATTCACATATAAGATCAATTAAGTAGGACTAAAGCAGATCATAAAGGATTAAGCATTAAAAACATAAAAATTAGAATTTTTATGTTGAAATATACCTTTCCAGATGTGGTTAAATGTTTACATAAAGATTACTAAGTTATAGATACCTGATAGTTTAGAGAACATACCAAATATATACTGTACATAGCAGTTCTTTTTAATTATTCATAGTACATGAATCAAGGGAAAATTCAGAGAAACTAAACACCAGTTTCTTGGAAAAGTAAGATCTGTGGTGTATAACTTATTGTTAGGCTGTCTAAATAAACATACTTAAAGCTGTTCTAACTTTCAGATAGTTTTTTATAACATCCCTTTAGTATGAGACATAATTTGTCTCAGACATATTCGATATATTTATTTGATTTTTTATACGAAGCAATGGTAAATAGTTCCGACACGTTTTAGTAGCCTTCAACTTAAAAGTAACAGGTCCTAAATGTATTAGTTTATGCCATTAGTGAATTCGAAAACTAAAAATTCAAGTAAATACACTTCTTTAACTGAACCTTTATAATTCCTAAACTAGAAATATATTGATGAATTTATAAAAAAATGTAAAATTCTGCAGTGGATTGTATGTTTTACTGGTAACTACAACTTTAAATAACTCTTTATTAAATTAAAATACTAAAAAAGAAGTTTTTTAATGAATTATTATACATCAGACTGGGTTAAGTTTATTTTTGCTAGCGACAACAGCGTGCGCGAATCAGCACTCGAATTTGGGACCTGGAGTTACAGAAGCTGAGACAGAATTACTCATCTACGGTAGAAGTTATCTACTAGGCACATTCTGTTAACTCTTTCTGCAGCATGTGCCCACTAGATATGCAAATGCATCTTTTTCATTTATATGCCATAGTTGTTATTTCTATATGGGATTAATATTGCTATATAATGCAAAGTTCGTATCATGAAATTGTACCATAGTTCTAATTCTTTATGCTGAATCGCGGTAGGAAGTAGGCTCCTGTTAACTAGACGCGGTGCGTGGACATTGTTTTGTTTAGTTGAACCGGTAATCAGCTGATCGGTCTACGTTCCGACCCGGCAAGCCTGGAGAGGGTCAGAAGTGGTCAGTCGAGTCTTGAAGCCACGACGAGAAGGTGTACCGGTCGAAGCTGAAGTTTTCTTCCTCTAACCCTATATTTGGGATTTAGAGTAATTATTTATCGCGTGTAAATTCAAGTTCAAGTATTTAAATTTTTAGTGCGTTTTATTTTGCGATCTGCCTCCGTAATCTTCAAAGTAGTAAGTCCCGTACCAGCGTATAGTTAATATCTTTTATTTTATAATACTGTAATTAAAATTTCTAAAGTTTCCCATCTTTCAGAGTCTGAAAATTTAATTCAATTTTTTGAAGTATTGTGAATTAAATTTTGGCCATAAAGTAAATATCAAGTTTTGTGTTATATTAATTTTGAGTATTTTGAGAAGAGAACTTTTTATTTTGTTTTGTTAATTTAAACCATTTTTGGAGAAGTATACATTTTTAGTTTAATTTTAATTTTAATACATTTTAATCAGACTCTTAATTAGATTTGTTCGATTGAGTGACTTTTGAAGAAAATTGAATCAAAGTTTGTAAACTTTGTAAACTTTTGGGTGAACTTAAATTTCGGAATAAAGCAAGTATTTCCGAAAAGTTGTTTAATTTATAAAGTATTTGCTCCATATAAATTTAAAATATATGTGCTATAATAACGGTACATAATTTGCGCCAATCTGCTATTTCTTTTTGAGCATAAACTTGTACAACAGGTTATTTACAGGAAAGAACTTGTAAACTGGTATAAACTTGTATAATTCATGAAAGTGTGTGTAACTTGTATAAGACTTGTGTAAGACTTGTATAAACTTGAAAAGTGTGTATAAACCTGCATAATTTTGTGTATTGTGTAAGACTTAGGACTTAGAATAGTATTGTGATTGTAGAATATTTGATTTATTTTAAGTAAATTATTTTAAAAATAAAATGGAGCTAGCGCATGTGGATCTGTTGCTCAAAAAGGAATTAATATTTGAAATAAATTTTTAGGGACGGAAATGCTTTTAAATACGACACTGTTAGAATCTTAGGAAAATGTGAAGGTCCACTTTGAAATCTAATATTAGGAAAAGGGCTTGTAATCTGAAAGGGGGTTATAAAATTATTACAGTTATGAAAGGTCAATAACAATGAGGGCAGGAGAGAGGATTATTGTGAAAGTTTCCCGTGTAAATATAAAAAGGTCCGGCTGTGCCCAAGCCCCTGCCCGTTGTAAAAGTATTTGTAAGTAAGAGTCCGTATCGTAAAGTTTTATTACAAGTGAACCTGATAAGTGAAAAGTAAGTGAGCCCGATAAGTGATAGCATTTATGACTTGATAATAAAGATAGGACTGGGCAATATGATTGAATATTTTCATGTTAAATGCTTATCGGATATAACAAGGAAATATTGATCCTGGTAAAATGTGTTTTTTGTTTGAAAATAACGATAGTTTGTTTTCTTTTTTTTAAGATGCATATTTCTAAATTAAAATTTAAATACAAAATGTGAAATTTTAGAACTTAATAAACATTAACTCCCCCGCGCAAAGGTCAGTATGTTTTATTTTCAGGACAATTATAATGTTGAAAAGGAATTGAAGATGGGTCTAAAAACAATAAATTGGCAATATAATTTATTTCTAAATTAACTTCAAGAATTGATTATATATTTATGTATTAATTTGGCCCAAAACACAAAACAAGTTAAGTATGAGAGTCCAGTAGTTTATTATAATAATACAAATAAATATTGGAATATAAAAGGGTGATGTGACGACGTTTTTATTTCAGCAATTGTATGGCTAAGATGAGAAGTCATAATATAAAATGCCAGTGTAAGTGTGTGATAGGAGTGTTGTAGTAAACCATGTAATTTTCAGGGACAATGAATGGCATTAATGGTGTATGAAATTAATAGCCTACACAGAGGTATTGTGATATATCATGAGATATATTTCTTCCCTGTTCCTTCAAATGTAGAAGGACAGGGTAATTTTGGTAATGTTGCGGTGTTGTTGTCCCCTGTTCCTTCCAATAGAGAAGGACAGGGTAATATTTTTTGGTGTACAATGAGTTGTATTGATAGTGATATTTCTTCCCTGTTCCTTCAAATGTAGAAGGACAGGGTAATATTGTTTTTTTATCACTATATGAGGTTTCTTGTGTGTAAAAAAATTGATTATTGTGCCATTGTAATCCCTGTAAATTGATTGATTGTAATTAACAACATCTGGTAATGGTTTACATTCGTGACACTGGCGCAGGCGTACAATAAGAACACCGTGAAAGACTGACAGCCATACAATTATACGGAGGGAATATTTTGTAAAAAGGAATGTCCTCCAAGAGCTCAATGCCTCGCTGGCTGAAATTGTTATTAGATTGGAGGAGCAGGTAGCAGTGCTATTAGCGAACCGGAGCCAGCCAACCACGAGATCAACGAGGCCGCCGCACTGCACCGGCCGCACAATCATTGGAGAAGCTACCTGCCTCGACGGGGTCCACCCAAGCGACCAAATGGCGGCCCGGCAAAACTCCGCCCATAAAGAAATAGCCAACACAACTCCGCCCATTACAAAAATATAGCCAATCAAGAACGGAGTTATAAATATTCTACTAACCAATAGAAATTAAGCCAAGATAAGGCAGCGTTTCAATGTTTCGAGTATCAGGCGCGCAGAGATGGATAGCAGAACCTTGGCGATCACCGATTCCATCACAAATAACTGGCGATCTATTGAGGCGGGCAATTTGAATGAGCCGCTCTGTTTTAAACAAACATATATTAAATAAACCTGCGCCGATATATTTATTTCTGAACATAACATTTCTAATTTCTATAGTCATTAACTGAATAAGTTGGTGCTTCTAACTGGGTGGATTTTTAACAATTACATATTTATTGTAATTTATTTTAGTGAATTAAAACTTATAATCTAACTTATTTTGAACACCGTTTTAAAAAACATAAAAAAGGAGTAAGCTAGGAATTTTTTTTATTATTGGGCCAGGAAAACACTTCCTACGACAAAGTTTTGGATTAAAGTATAATTTTAATCTGCATTTTAAACGTTTTTGATAGGAAGTCATTTTGCACCGTTTATAAGCGATTACAAATAAGTATTCAAGCTATCGTTACAGTTTGAATACTGGTTATACCCACTAATTGAAACAAACTTATTTCACAATCGTGTATCCAAACTACTGTCAATGGCGCTGTGTAGCGGGTACAACGGTTATCCCAAGATAACCGGATCAAGCAACGTCGAGCGTGGCTGCTGCTTGGATGGGTGACCGCTGAGAGATCCAGTCCTTGCAAGCAGCCCGCCTGCTCGACAATTTGGTGGTGGTTCGTAAGTCACCTTTAAGCCGTTGGACCCAGGTTAAGTGTTAGAGAGGGCTTCTTAGCCCTCCACCTGGTAGAATAAGACATCTTTACTGTACTTGTTTTTACAAATGAGGGGAACTGGCGCGACACTGACACTGGACTCTCGACTTCTGTTCTCAGTTTGACGGAAGCTATTATATATTGAGTCACACGTAATTATTATTATAATAATATAAGAACAATGAGAGCCACAAGTATTGGAATTTAGGTCATTATTTCCAATTTGGCTAATAACAGTACTAACGTGTATTAACTATATTTAACACAAACACATCAGAAGAGTTGCATACAACTTTGTACAATAGTACACTTATTTATTACTTTAAATGAGATTCGTCTCACGAATATCTAAGTCACAACTAACCAATAGAAATTGAGCCAAGATAAGACAGCGTTTCAATGTTTCACTGTAACTGAGTATCAGGCGCGCAGAGATGGATAGAGGTTCAGGTAGCAGAACCTTGGCGATCACCGATTCCAGCACAAATAACTGGCGATCTATTGAGGCGGGCAGTTTGAATGAGCCGCAGTGTTTTAAAGAAACATATATTAAATAAACCTGCGCCGATATATTTATTTCTGAACATAACATTTCTAATTTCTATAGTCGTGTCCCTCCACCAGACACAGTCCCTTCATATAGACGTGTGACTGGCTCCGGAAGAAATTGTACGAAAACCCGGTCTGAGTTCGGACCTGAATATACAATCAAAAAATTCCAAGCAAACCCGCACTGGCAGAACCGTAATTGAAAACGAAATTCTGTAATTGTATTATTACTTTTTTCTGTGCATACGTTATAGTCATAACATTTTAAAATGTTATATTATCATATATCATTTATAACACTACAAGATAATTACCGTTCAAATTGCAAAATTATAATTTATTTTAATTACGAATCACCAAAGTTAACCGAAAGTTAATCGCTAAAGAACGATATTTCAGTAATAAAAATAACTTCAAGTATAGACTGTCTGCACAACCAGTTAACTTGCAGAAAATTATTCGGTAGAAAAAACTAATCTAAAGACTAATTTAAAATAACCGATCAGAATCAACGATTAATTCAAATATAGACTAAGTCTTCACAACCAGTTAACTTATAGAAAAATTAGTCGGTAGAAAAACTTATCTAAAGACTAATTTAAAATAACCAATCAGAATCAACGATTAATTCAAGTACAGACTAAGTATGCACAATCAGTTAACCCTTCACTGGTACAGTGCATTTCGTGGAACACAACTGGTACAGTGGGGTCTTGGGGTTCCCTCTGGGGTAAGACCCCAATACAAGAACTGGTATAAAAAGATTTTGTAAGATCATATTAGTACCAAAATTAGTTTCTTTTAATTAATATATTGTTAGTTATATACCAAGACGACAATTGCAAAAAATAAATGTAGCCCATACTTATATTATTTTTAAAGTTTTTTAAAACGAACACAAAAATCCTCTTGTTTTGGTAGCTATCTGAAAAACGGGCTAACCCAGTAAAAGTATTGTTAAATTCTTCATTTTATTACTTTTTCTCTACTGAATAGATCTCGGGAAACTACATGAAACAAGAAAATAGCTGTTATCTCTTAATTTCACTAAACCAACGTTAATGTTTGAAGTCATATTTCATGTAGCTAAATTTCAAAAATGCTTATGTTTTGTATTTATATTTTACTTGTAATTTCAACTAAGTTTACTTACTCGTCACAACAGTTGTTGCAGATAATTACAAACTAAGAATGCTCTTTACACACTGTTTTATCGCAGTGTTTACAATTTAATTTTTTTATCATTTTTCCTCGGACAGAGTTCATAGCGCTTTCGTTTGGCTGGTTCTTTCTTTTTAGGTTCAGTTTCAACCATCTCTATGTCAGCTACTGCAGAAGAAACAGGTCTGTTTTTATCTGGCAAAAACTCAGGTGGGATTTCTCGCTTATTTCGTCTCATGGTTCCGACATAAGTTAGACCTATCGCTTGAAGTTCCTCAACTAGTTCTATTGATGAAAACCAGTTATCTCCTGTAACATTTCTGTTTGTGTTTTGTATTGAAGACACCAATGTTAAGACATTTCTTGTAGGTGCAGAAAGCTTTCTAGGATTTGGAGCATTATCTTTCCCACAGTACACAAAGGAGTCAATCAAGTAGCCTGTGCGAGCATCGCATAGACACATTACCTTTAGGCCATATTTTTTGGGTTTGTTCTTGAGGTACATCCTATATTTGAACTTCCCTCGAAACGGAATCATATGCTCATCTACTGTGCTGTATTCTCCACAAGCACAGTTTTGAGTACAGTTTGACATAAAAGAATTATATATTCCAGAAATTGGAGCTAATTTATCTTCAGCTGCCTTTCGATCATCTCTGGTTGTTCCATCATCAAAAACGTTGAGATATTAGTAGGAACAAAAATCTTTTGAGAGACATTATTGCACGAAATATGTACCATCAGAGGCAAACAGAGATGAGGCATTCTCGTGGCCAGATTTGAAAACTCCAGATAAAATGAGAAGACCAAGAAAGGCTTTCAATTCATTCATATCCACGTGGCCTGCGAAAGATGGTAAACCCTTATATCTAAAGCTTAAATTTGTAATTTTTTGGTTTGTATGTTCTAGAACATTACAAACAATGTCTTCTGTAAATAAAGAGACCAAGCATCTATCGGCAATTGGGGTCTATTAGTTTTCGCAGGTCCTACAACTTGAGGTATGTGCAGAATATTTTCTCTGCGGGTACGACTTGGTGCAGGGGGATTCTTAGCTCACTTATACCTATTTTTCCATAGAAATACGTTTCTGAATTACGTACTTGTACTTCCCCTTCCTCTAAATTTTCGTCTTCACTATTATTATCTGAATCGTTTGATAATCCGAACTCACTTCCAGTTTCATGATTACTATCAATTACTTCGCCATCAGACAAATCGCTCCAACCACTGCTCTTCCGCATTCCAATCAACTCATCTTCTGGTCCCAACCTATGTTTTGTTTCTCGACCATATCGGCTGATGACTCGATATACCCAGCTCCTAAATAGTCCTTAATATTTTGCGCACTTGTTTTCCAACAACCCAATCCGTTTTGGAAGTTCTTAATCAATATATATACACACAAAAATTATAATTTAAATTATTTTTGTAGAATTTTTTAGTAGCTTGAAACCCATTTGAGGTTCAAGATTTTGAAGGTCGGAATAAAAATACTTAATGAGTAGCCCATCTCGTGGTAGCATATGGTTTAACACTGCTTTTTCCCTACCGAATACCGATACCTTTGGTAGAATCAAAACTGAAAATTATTTCACCACTTTCAAGACAAAAGCATTTTAAAACCTAGAAGACGACAGCCATGCCATAAATTGTTTACTATAATTTGTTTTTTCTAAAGAAGATCCCTGACGGAGCTGGGTCTATACGACCTCTATTACAAGCTAAACATATTATTTCAAACTTCTACCTCATAAAAGTATACACCTATAACACTTTGGAAAATTGTTTACTGATTGGGTTGTATTCACACATGTATTCGAGTAAAAGAAAAACATTTTGATTGTTATTGAGGATTGTGATAACCAAAAAAAGTTTTCTGTTTAAAATATAAGCTTTCTTCACGTTAACTTATCATTATTCCTTATTCTTATTCTGCATTTTGTGTGTGTCTTTTGAAGAACGACGTACAAAAAATTTAGAGTTCACGTTAATAATTAAAGGAGTAATTATTTTTGTTGAAAACCCTTACATAATGGGTTATCAGTTATTATTTTTAGATTTATAAAATACTGTATGATATTATATGTTTTGGTATTATATGTTTTTCGGTATTTACCGACCGGAAGTGATTTTTTTCTCGATAATTATATAGGTGGTCGAGTACAGTTTAATGATAACAAAAAATCGTTGTCCTAACTCAATCAAAAATACCACGTTTACCTCAATAACCGAAGTCCGAAGTAGGTAAAGTTCTAATCATTAGAGTTTTTCAGTTGTATTTTATTTCCGACAGAAAGTGATTTTTGTTGCTCTGTTTTGTACTTTTTCTTTCTTGTCCAGTAAATCCAACATCACTTTGGTACGTTCTACTCGACCAGAATCTAACTTCGTAAAGTTTCTGTAGCTATACAAGAGAATTTGTGGTACTAGAGTTGCTTGTGAGAGTTTAATTTGTCTATTACATCTTTCCACTTTCTATAAGGCGTAGTTACTAAAGTTCCAGATTTTTGGTATTTACCTTTTACCAGTGAATTCATTGGCAAATAACACACAAAACGTCCCCCGGATCCCCCGGTTTCGGACCCCCTCGAACGAAATTTGTGGCTACGCTACTGCAACTCGCCTATCTCTTCCGAGGGATGGTTCACACATTGGGAAGGGTTTACTTAATTTCGTCAGCTGGCCGGGCGAACCGCGCAAGGGCCACGTATAAGGGTAAAAGGACTGTAGGCCCACGTCGTAAAACTGTCGGGACCATTTCAGCGCAGGAAGCTCGCTATCTCGGCCCACCTGCCACACGTGTCCAGTCTAACAATGACTCACAACTAGTGATGGGTTATTCGAATAAAAAAGTTATTCGTTATTTGATAGTTTTTTGCCATACAATTAATCGATTATTTTAAAATTATTCGAATAACTTGGGTGAATAAATGTTTTGAATAAACTGTTACGGGTTGCGGCCGTTTGCGTTTAGTTTTATTCGCTCAAATTATTATTCTTTCTTTGGGGGAAATATGGGACCTGTTTATTCATTCAGCTGTTTGTAAATGTGAGCTGAACGAATAAATAACACTTATGATTGATGAGTAAGAAATATATTATCATTAAATTAAAACATTGTATTAATTTTGTTGTTTTAGATATAGAAAATTACGTATTTGTTATTTAAAAATTAACCTTATATAGCATTGCACTTAAGATAATAATAATTGCCAATTCATGAAATATTGAAATTATTAGTAAATTAATATTCATGTATTTTATTCGTTAGTAAAATGTTGGAATTGTTTATTTGACCAGATATGTTTTATTTATTACTTATTTTACTGTTAAGTAATAATGTTAACGGGGTAAACAAATGTTAGAACAACTTCAGGATTATTACACACAATTTTATTCTTACATTCTAAAGGAAATTAATAATAAAGGCATAAATTCAGTAAATATTAAAATATTTTAACAAACAAGAATATGAACAGTAGTATTGATTAAAAGTAATAAAAACACATACATTTTTCTGTTAATACTACTTAGGAAAAGCAACAAAGAAAACTAAAGTTTAGGTTTAAAAACCAGCACAAAATAAGTTAAATTAATGTGAAAAACACACAAATGGAAAGTTCACTCCAAGTTTGAATGTAAAAATAATATGTTATTAAAGTTTTTTTGCTTTAATCGGTTTCTCCGATCATTTACTACTTGGCCCGCAATTGAGAACAGTCTTTCTGACGGAACAGAAGTGGCGGGCAAACACAAATAATTTTTTTGGAGATTGTATATTTCAGCCAGTACATCTTTGTGTTTACGGCAAAAGGGTAGAGGATTTTCCCAACGTTTTGGTTGAGGAAGTTCTAAGTAATGCCACACTATTAGAGCAGTACTTGCGATGGAAGATGATACTTGATTTTTCTTCTTTTCTTCTATCCTCGAATCGACCCATTTCCATAGATTTTGTCTGATTGCAAGTTTTGTTTTTGCTTGCGTAGCCTGCTCTGAACCAGTTTCTTCTGTCTCCTGAACTTCTTCGATAATTTCCTCTGACGAAGGAACAGAGTCTGATTTATTTTTTATATTAAATTCCAACTCTTCCATGATTAGTTTCTCTGCTCTATCAGCACTTTCTTTCAATCCAAAAGAAGTTTTCATAAATCTCGGATCGAGAAACGTGGCTTTTGAAGCTCTTCTATAGAATCATGCCTAACTATTTTTTCATAATTAAAGGAATATATAGAAACATCAAATACACAATATCCCTTCCGGCTGAGTCGGAAGAAAGGTATATTTCACATGAGGCTACAACTTGAAGATACATTATTAGTTTATGAACTTAACACAGTGATAAAAAACTTATGGATGAGGCATTGGTAGCTAAGGATGAAGTATATTAATCCGCAAGGTTTCTTCATAACTAGTTAATGTAAAAAAATGTTTGGTCGACTTCTGTCCATCTTACCTCTAGTAGATATATCCCTCTGGTAAAGGATTTTACCCTCGATTATATTACTTTTTCTAACGGTAACATATTGGGACTTTCATATTAAGTGATATCAACTATTACATGTAAAATATTCTCACATATACGTTTTGTTGCTCCTTTTGTGAGTAAATCTATTTTCAAATGTGGATCATGAGTCTTTAATTACCTACAGTACTATAGGAAAAGAGGGATCGTGATTTGTAATTACTTTAGAACATCAGTTCAAAAAATCATGGAATGTCGCATTTAAATTAAATTTAGAATATTTTCCAATAAACCATAATTTTTTCATCAGTAGTATGCCATTTTTTTAAAGACATCAAGGAGATGTCTATGACGTACCAGTTATTCTACAAAAATTCCGTACGAAGGGGTGGGTATCAGCTAGTAAACATATAAAAACTTGAAACTCCTTATTTTTGCCTTAACATCGTTGCTCGTTATATATCGGCCGTCTACCAAATATGAAATATACAGAGTGAAATCAACCTGCAAATATCGATTGTAGGACTGTAGGTCCACACATAATTTTGACGAAGCTGACGAAACTCGTCCGTGCACTACCGACCCTACTGTTCAGAACTGATGTGGCCGTATCGAGTGGCCGAGTAATAATATCGATGTTATTCCCAGTTGTTATTCCTATATTAATACATAACTTATTATGTATAGTGAATTTGTTTGATGAACTTTCGAAAAAAAAATATAAGAAGAAATCAAACAATGTTTGAGTGTACTGGCCCAAGGTGTGGCATATTATACTCTCTAGGTAACGGATACTTTTACACTAGGAAAGAGTAAAGATAAACTAGAACACGGTAATAATGTATGGACAAAAACTGAAAATCATCGCCTTTTTGTATGCAGTTAAAGAATCTTTAACTATTGTGTGTTACATTAGTCACACGTGCACTTCTAACCCCATGTATCTGGAAGTGTCAAACTTAAGGATGACATTCTTACAATATTGTAAAAAGAAGAATGAAATCTCAGCGAAGTCTTTAATAAAGCGTCTATAAAAAGGTAAAATTTAAAATTACACTTCAGCCTAGCTGTACTTTTATTTTAAGGCTATTTATATCGGAAAGTGTAATGAATGTTGTTCTTTCAATTCCTTGTAATTTTTATAACTGATTTGTTAACTAGGTAGTCAACAGATGTATAGAAGCATAAGTATTACTTCATTAATAATAAAAAAATACTATACAAATATACATAATATTTCATTTTGTATACAGTAAACTTTTATGTCTTTTAATGTTTTATTTTCAGGGTAGAACAAAATCTTCAAACCTCGGTTAGAACAAACTTAACAACGCAACAAATAGCAATCTTTACTGGTACATTTAAGCATCTACGTTTACCACCGCATACCATCAATAGCATATCTACAAACTCCGTATAAATTTACAAACCAGAAGTAGGTCTGAGGTCTTCCATTTAAAAAACAAAGTATTAAATAGAAATATAATAACTATAAAGACCTTTTTTTATATTTGGTCTAGGTAATCAACATGTATTAGAGTGTTTTTATGACGTCTTAATAAAAAAAAACTTATATTCAGAAATAATTAAGGTTATTATGACCAACGTTCAGCAACCAATTTTTAAAACTTGGTATCGTTGGATTTTTAATTAAATTGTGTAATAATTGATACCTTTTTTACCATATATCGCTTTTAAGATATTTGCGCTTATAGATTTTCTAGAAATCACTATTTTGAAAATAAATCTTGTAAGAAATTTAAATTTTTGATGTAATTATTCCGGTTATAAAGGTATATACAAAATTTTAACCTAAACAATCCATCAAATATAAATAGTAAAGTAAAAAAGACAAAAACAAAACCAAATTGTGGCTATTTGAGTAATTATTGAGTTTTAGAAATGTGAATATGATTGTTTTGCCTTTGGTCCATGAATAATGTCTGAAAATATTGGTAGAGGTTGTGGAACACTCTGTAATTAATAATAATTTTATATACAGAGTGTCCTGTAATTCTTAGGACAAGTCTATATACCGCAACTGCTCAGGTCATGGCAAACGCATTTCAGAAAATGGAAGTAGATCTTTGGTGCTTAGTTTCCTATCCATCAGTCAACCATGGTCACTTAAATAAAAAGTGACGGATATTTACCAACTTATACTTGAAAAACTGTTAGGGCACCATCATATAGGCCTACTATCATAGATGTTTTTACAAAGAAGGCGTCCTTCTTCGATTTTGAAAAGTGCGTGTAATTGGTAGTATATATAATCTTATACTTTATTACCATTATACTTTAATAAAGCATGAGTAGCTGATATTACACAAATATCAGTTGAATTGATCATTGACCACTTTATTTCTACGATACGTCAGGAATGTCGTAGTCATTTCGTAGTCAACTTAAAAAAAATTATTTGTTTCTCTTCCAAATACAATAAATTGTAATAAACCTAGCTATTGATGAGAAGTGTGTTTTCTATATTGTCTGTTGTTACCTTGAAAGTTGGCATGAAATTATAGCGAACTACAATTATTGTCCCAAATACAGTCGTAAGGAAGAAGTGGTTACATTTTAGGATAGTTTTTAAGAAATATATAGAATCTGTTCAGTGCCTGAAATAAATGAGTTTAATGGCTCTGGTGGCGGAATCAATGGTATTAATTTCGATTTCGGGATCCAATACAAACGCAATGATAGTTACTGTATACAATTGAAACATTGAATCTGGGAGCGGGTCGATTCAAACTGAGTTGTTATCAGAGTGGCGCGCTACACAGTTCTGTGATGTTCTGTTCATTTCAAGTTCATTTCCATTCTGACATTGCTGGACATTCCGAAGACGGACAATTTGCCGGATTTGAAGCATTTCTGATTCCTCGATGCAAATTTATTCTCCTGCGTCTTATTGGCTTCATAGTCTTGAAATAATATATAAAACAAGTCACAAGGAATAAAGAAACCGAGGGGGGTGTTTGTCCATTGAGAAGCAACAATATATTATTGTTATTACAATCAACAAAATTACACAAAAATCTGATTTTTAAAACATGTGCTTTGCTATAGGCAGGCAGCCATGTTGCCTAATCAAAAAATGTAGTGGAGCTTAATCATTGTTTGAAACAGATAGTTATGTGAGTGAAACCAAACTAAGCTATATAAAGCCCATCGGAATTACGAGTATTATAAAACTCCTTATATGAGTGACATATTTTTTGTCTTATACCTGTGAACGTCTTACTTGGGCAATATAAACTCTAGTATCGTTGTAGACTAGAACACATATTTGTTTCTTACTGACGCGTTTGACTTTAATATTAAACTGACAAGTTTCTTAACCGTCAGCTATCACCAGTTTGGCTAAGAAGAATTATTTTTAGTTTTATCGATACTTCTGGGCAATTTTTCTCTTCATAAGAATTTTATTCTTAAATATTTTATATTGTAGATTTGGTTCGCGTGCTTTGTAGTAATGCTCTCAGCATTTTCCGTCTTTTCTTTTTGCCCGTGGTTTCACGCGAAATTTCCTGCTGAATAACAGAGACGCCATGGGCAATATAATATTTAAACGCGTACCAGACACTCCTGTGATGGTTACTGGAAAATATTCTAATGTGATCCAAGAGGTGGGTGATGAAACAGCTTTTATTTTCCCTCCTAGAAAATACCTAGAATTAATATTTCAATATTCCATTTTATTCATTAAATGTGTCTGAACCATAAAATTACTTAGGGTTTTTTTAACAATTTATTATTTATTTGAGGTGTTTTGTACTCTAATTGTTTCAACAGAAAACCAGTTATAATTTAAATATCATCGGTAGTTTTTAAATAAATACGTTATGATCTTAATTTTATTTTTACAGAAACAATCTTTAAACATCCGTCATCTAAAATATACAACTAGAGTTGAGGCGTAATAGTTCAATTTATAGAGGACATAATAAGCCTTTAGCATCTCAGTCACAACAAATTGTTTTTAAAACGATATCCTACTTTGTTAAATAGTTATAGTAAAGTAAATTACACTCATACACAACAATAACTCAGTTACTAAACACTAATGTATAACGGTATACAGCTGTTGTAATTAAATAAGTAATTGTTATATATTTTTAAAAAAACATTACAGGATTAGAGTTTACATGCAACATTTCAGCTCTGTTGAGTAGTGGAAAGAGGTTAAATATAAGCAATGTATTTTTGCGTCATGACGATACAAACACAGAGATAGTTTGCATACTAGTAGTGGGCATTGAATAGACGTTCATACGAAATTGTAACGCTATTATGTCTCAAACCACTCCGCACTATCAAATGTTTAAGGAGAGATCTAAATAGACATACATAATAAACAAAGTGAAGTAATAAATACATTTCTCAATAGGTTTCCTTCCTTGCTATTTTCATTTTAAACCAAACCACGTGTCGCGTACCTTATAATATAATATTTGATTAAGAAATGAATATATGAAGCATATTGCAGTATACAAATTGTCTACGAGAATAAATAATAAAGTTTATAATTTTGGACTAGAATCTTGAAGCTGCAGGTGCTGCACGAGCCGCAGGAGCTGCACGCGGTTGACAGGACATGAAAGGCGGCGCGGCGGAACATTCTTTAAAATACAATAAATTTTAACCGTTAACCTACGCCTGTACGCGGTGAGCGTGACAGGACTCTGTAATCACAGCCCCCGGACAGGCCTGACACAGGCACAATATTCATAGCCGCCATATGATTGTACTTGATATATATTCTTAAGTAAAATCTGGAAACACTGTTCGCCGCTAATTACACATACACGGCTGCCGAATTACGCAATATACGCTTGTGCTGAATGATGACAAATTCTTACGGCAGTAACATGACGTAATTATTGATTTTCTTACTTCCAATTATGGTACTGATCTGATATCGTTGCTATATCATTAATTTAGAATTTTAAAACAATATACTCCTCAATATCCCAAGAGATGTCTCTTACAATTTTTGAATAAGATATTGTTATTGTCATTATTTTCTTGTATAGTAATTGGTTAAAGTGGAGAGAGCTTAAAATTTAAAAACACAAAACTAATCTTCTTTAGAAAAGCAGTCTATAGGCTACTAAAAGAATTGGGCTGGTAATAGATAAATGCAGTTTTTAAACTGCAAAAATATGATGTAATATGTAATCAAGAAGTACAACAAACTTATGTGTATAGAGATAACTAAAATGCGGCTGCAATTTCATTGTCTTATCTAATACACCGTCGTGAGTACGGTGGGCTCTCAACGACTTCAACGTAGGGAGCAATGCAGGATAGCGATGGTCACTCTGCCCCAATGTTATTGTTGTTCTCTACTCTCCTGATACTTGAGACGTTCATCACTGACATTTTCAGACACTGTTACGTCATATCGCCCTCTCTCATCGCCCTCTCCCTAAGCAGCTGTGAGGGAAGGATCATCCAATTCTCTTGCCAACCTCTGTGCGCCTGATACTACTCTTTCCTTGTATTACTTTGGAGGGGGGAGGTTGCGTAAACCACGCCCCCACCGCCATTCTGCCGTCTGATTTGTACTTGGTGTTTTCCAATAGAAAAATTTTGTCGCTTGTCCTTTTGGTCGCTTGTCGGCCTCCGGCCTCGACTCCTCACCTACCACATCCCTCTGCGATGGCTACCTGGGGAGCCACACTGGACGTCGGACACTCCTACCACATCACCCCTCGGACTACACATCACAGCCTCCACGTAGTGATAAGTACAAAAGAATTGTTATTTAAAAGTGTGCATGTGGAGGGATATTATTGTACTTAGTCCGGGATGAGTGTTTAAAGGTTTAGGTTCCTACCGTGATTGCAGCTTCGGGCTAGGGAAAATATGTACCATAGTTCTAATTCTTTATGCTGAATCGCGGTAGGAAGTAGGCTCCTGTTAACTAGACGCGGTGCGTGGACATTGTTTGTTTAGTTGAACCGGTAATCAGCTGATCGGTCTACGTTCCGACCCGGCAAGCCTGGAGAGGGTCAGAAGTGGTCAGTCGAGTTTTGAAGCCAAAACGAGAAGGTGTACCGGTCGAAGCTGAAGTTTTCCTCCTCTAACCCTATAGTTGTGATTTAGAGTAATTATTTATCGCGTGTAAATTCAAGTTCAAGTATTTAAATTTTTAGTGCGTTTTATTTTGCGATCTGCCTCCGTAATCTTCAAAGTAGTAAGTCCCGTACCAGCGTATAGTTAATATCTTTTATTTTTATAATACTGTAATTAAAATTTCTAAAGTTTCCCATCTTTCAGAGTCTGAAAATTTAATTCAATTTTTTGAAGTATTGTGAATTAAATTTTGGTCATAAAGTAAATATCAAGTTTTGTGTTATATTAATTTTGAGTATTTTGAGAAGAGAACTTTTTTATTTTGTTTTGTTAATTTAAACCATTTTTGGAGAAGTATACATTTTTAGTTTAATTTTAATTTTAATACATTTTAATCAGACTCTTAATTAGATTTGTTCGATTGAGTGACTTTTGAAGAAAATTGAATCAAAAGTTTGTAAACTTTGTAAACTTTTGGGTGAACTTAAATTTCGGAATAAAGCAAGTATTTCCGAAAAGTTGTTTAATTTATAAAGTATTTGCTCCATATAAATTTAAAATATATGTGCTATAATAACGGTACAAAATTATAATTATAATGCAGTTCAAATGAAAAGTTTAAGTATATGAAAATAGCAATGGCGTCCTGTACAGAATTACTGGATTGACTAATTTTTTTTCCTGTATAAAGAGCAATAAAAAACAAAATGGGTTGAAATAATGTTTTTTTGCCAAACTGTTCAGAGTTATATGAATTATTACATGTAAACACTTAAAAATAACCTACTAAGGTGTTTTTAGTCAGACAAAAAAGTGTATTAGTTGCAATTATTAAAAGATTAGTTACAAAATGTAGATAAAATTTATGCTAACCAGGAACGAGTAATATACTTACGAAAATATGTATTATTTAAAATGAAAATACTAACGAGACAGTTTTATGACGCTCAGCTTTATTCCGAGATTGCACATGCACCATCATATATAACTCATTCTTCTCCATAGAGAAATGTCATTCAAAGTTTTATACCAGTATTCTGGTAAGCAAGTGAAAGGCAAGAGTGCTATAAAGTTAAATATTGTCACTAACGTTTAACATTGGCTGCAATATATTACAATTTATTTTTATTCTGCGAATAAAAATGTTACTTGTAAAACCTTACATAATAGTACTGAGTTTGTTAATTTTTTTTCAATATTTTCTGATTTACATTATGGTTACCTCTAAGAACTTTGCAAAAATATTAGCTGAAGCTCATCCAAATCCAATCGGTTAACATGTACTAATATAAAACACAGTGTCCCTTTAAATATAAATTAACCTTCATACAAATATTGAAATCTAAAGTCAGTTCGTTTTCGGAATATCGTGCGAACTGACAGACAAAATTAAAATATTTCAAGACTCACGAGTGATAAACTTCGCTAAAGCTCAGTGAATTATTTAATTTTTAAAAATATAACAGAACTTATATAAGCGGATATAAAGTTACAATATAAGGATGCAGAGCTGAACATTATAGGTACCAAATCCTAATAGCAAAGTTATCGCACTTTTCAGTACAAGTCAATGGTTGTCAAAGTTTAAAACTTCATGTTTATGTCTTTCCTGACGTATACCAATTATCATTATAAATTAATTTAAAGGATAATTATGGAATTAAGAGTGTAAACACAAAAATAGGGTTTTGTGATAAGTTTTAATTTGAACTAAAACTGACATCACCTATTATCGGATATAATTTTCCTTCTGACGGACATACAAGCTAAGGGCTTAAGTAGTTGGAAGAAAAAATTGTCGCAAATATTTTCTGATATTCTTATAAAGTTCTAGTGAGCTAGTATTCCGATAACTATTTTAAACAAATCAAAACTTAAATTTGAACTTACATTTAATATACATTTAAAGCCATCATTCGAGTTAATTTATCTTCATGGATATCGAGTCTTTACGTTTCTCAATAACATTCACCATTACAATGTTCCAGTTAGTGAGGAACCATTTCTGATATGTCTGTGAAGTAGAGTGATGACTATATTATTATTCAATATTGAATATTTTATGTACTTATTGAAAAAACGTATCCATCTCAGTTTCCAATTGGACATATTTTTGAGATTCTTAAAAAAATTAGTTTACAATTTACTTTTTTTATTTCAAAAATCTCTTTAAGTAATAAAGTTTATAGTATAACCACGTCATGGGCTGGAAATAAACAGCACAAGAAATACTGATTAGCAATCTTTACTAGCATATATTTAATTTAATGTAATATGTGTATGTGACAACCAGTACCTCAGTTACGCTGGTCCCAGTATCTGGACCACAAGTTATATAGCTTGTGACTTCTGAACAAATATTTTGATTGTTCCTATCTGATTTTGCATTAGGTTGGCTTTCCTGTCAGAAATTTATTTTCCAATAAACAATAGTAGTGGAAAATATCATAACAACTCGGAGCATTATTTTCAAATATAGCATATTTGACTTTTTTCAGAGTAAAGTTATTATTAATAGTGTAAGTGAACCATGTAAAGGTGAGAAAGAAATCTAAGGAGTTGTTTCTATAACTGTATCATCACAATCGACAAGTTATAATCTCTTATAAAGTAAAAGAAAGCTCAGGTGGTAATCTCATCAACTAATTGAATAAAGTAAAAGACTATAATTCTCCTCAAATCTGTACAACAACGTTTTTAGAAATGATTGAGTTTAAAGAAATTAACGCAATACGTTATGAGTTTTAATCCGAGGTCATCTAAAATTCACTAGTTTTCAATTGAAAAACATTTTTACACTACTATATAATGCCTGAAAAATGTCTCAAGTCACATAGAAGTAAATAATTCTCCTAGTACTCTTTTCATTTGTTATAAACTATGTGAGAATGAACCATAAAAGACATCGAGCCTTGAGGAAGCTCCAGAGTCCTCACCGTGGGATCACATTCCGTGAGCTTCGCGCCCAGGAGGTCCCCCAACTGCGTCTTCCCATGGATGACTGATGACATCGACTACAACTTCGACTGCACCACGACACTTCACCCCACTGACAGGTAGCGAAAGCTACTAGGGCTTTGACCCTCAAGACACATGGCAAAAGCCTACCCGGCAGAGGCCTTGAAAGATGTGGGAGATCAACCCCCCCCCCCCCATTAAAAGCAACTTGGACTTGGATTTGGATTTGGTAAAATATGTAATTGTAGACTGATTAATTCTGTACATTTATAGTACTGAAGGGATTTAAAACCATAAATAACAATTTTTTTCTGCTAACGCATGAAACGTAAAAATATGTTAATCAACTTAAATATCACTACACAAGAAAATGAATTCATTGCAAAAGTCCTTAACATTAAAATCCTCTTAACTGAAAATGCGTTATGATAACATAGGAATTGTTTCACTGTTTTATTTTCTTTAATTTAAAATCGCAAAACTAGAAGGTTTATAGCTTTGGGTAAAAAGAATAATTCGATAAAATCTTTGAATTGGAAATACTTAAGTAAGTCGTCCATAAATCCTTGTCTCGATCCAGGTCTTCACCATAGTACTCCTGGTGTAGATTTTCCACGCCCTAACGTCTTTGAACATTAAACTGAACAATTAAAAAAGTCCTGGCCTTTATCAAGCTTTTGGCCATTGCACTTGTTCCTGGTCGCTTTTCTGCAACCTACCGTAGTGTAAGTTTCACGATTTTTATTTATCTAAAACTTTGTGATACATGTCCTTTGTTGTTTCCATGGATAAAAATGATGAATAGTACGTACACTGGTTTCGGTTTTTGAATTTACTTTCCTGTTTACGTCATGACTATTACTAACATTAAGTACATGTTATCATTTCATGTTCAATTAAATCTTATGCATTAAATATATTTCAATATTTATGGATGTTATAAATGTGGAATGAATTTTAATTTTAAAATTAATTATTCATAATATTATAACGTTTTCCAACAATTCACCTATACTATGTACTGTTTCCATCATTGAGAAATCTTATACAGGATATTTTTTGCAATGAATATACTTTAAATGTTCTGAGTCAATTTTTAATATAATTTTATTTGTGTAATATGGCTTGTAATAATTTTGAGAGAAGTTTAAAAGTGTACTGTTTTGTATACTACGTAAGTTGGTATGTAAAAGCAACAATCTAAAGAATCCAAGTTTTTTTGTAAATAGACAAATTATCAATACCGTAAACGGTTATATCGATATTATATTTCAGGCTAATAAGTCTTACAGTAATATATAAGAAACATAAAACCATAATCTAATAAAGGAATAGACCTTTAATATGGGGTGTTATTTAATGTTTATATGGTAGGTACTTATATTAATATATAATTTAATAACATGTATTTTGTTAAACTTTTGGTACTACACATGACTATTTAAAAACATTATATCAGGTAGAACTACCTGATTTCAGATCAGACACGATTGTACACCGCTTGCTACTATATGTTTTGTGTACAGAGAGGATGAAATAAAGTACAAAACACAAATTAGCAGTTCTATACAAAATGTACCATAGAATATTAAAAATATAATATAAACTGAAGAAAAACAATATTTCTAATATGTTAACTGTTCTGGTGCTTTTTTGCTGTTATAAATATTCGTTAAAACTATGACGTAAACTTTTTTGAGTAACAAGTGATATTGAGATCATAAACTGTGATTTTTAAGTAATGAAATTACCTCATCCATGTAGTCCTAGTCCTGGTCGTGCTTCTTGCCATCAAAAAGTGTTCCTGGTTCTACTTCCGCGACTAGTTGTGAGTTGGACGAAAATTAAAAATGGTGCGACATTTCACTTTCAAACTATTAACAAAAACATTAAATTATTTACCTACGTTGTTTCCATGGATATTAAATAATATATTATGTATCCTTTTGCACGTTTCTCATCTGCTTTTCTTATCTTTGCGACGTCACGACTGCTACTAACATTTAACCGATTTCTTGTTACACAAACACATGCATTCTAAGGAGACAAACGTTTGAATAAAACACAATAACATAAGTTATAGTATAGTTTATCCCTGTCTCAAGTTTTGTACTAGATTATTATTTATACATCATTATCTAAGAATATTATTCGACATGACACTTCATACTCCTGCTAATAATTAGTCTGCATTAACGTGCTTTTAAATTTATAAAAAAATAATATAACTAACTACGTAAAAAATGCATCAATAACCATATAAAACTGTATTCTTATGTTTAAAAATGCGAACTTTTTAGAAGAATTTAGGATGGATATAATACCTCAAAGTAAAACTGAGACATTGGAGGCTTATTACTTCTTATTATGTAAGCGTCTCAGGTAACAAAGGCACATTGTGAGAGAATGTACATAGCTTTAATATCAAATACTTGCAATGAATTCCTTATAAAGGCTTCAAAGCTTGAAAACCTATAAATGAGTATAATGATTTAAAGTTAAATTAGGGCAATATAGTTAAGGTATTATATCCTGTTGGATTGTTAGCGCATAACCTTAACTATTAAATATGCATATTAAAGTTTATTGATACATTTACATAATTCAATGAAACACTTGGAGGATCCTTTGTTTTTATTTCCAACAAAATAAAGGAAACCGGCAGTTTATTTACTATACACAATATCCGTGCACACGAACCACAACTGGTGGACTGAGTATACGGGCGAGTAACACATCTGTTGATTTACAAAATATTATATTTTTATTTTATGAGTATTTCATATAATAGAGTCAATTACAAAATATCCTTATTGCCTAAAACCAGTGAAAGGAGTATATGGTTATCGAAAAACTATTTCATGATTTTAATTCCTCGGTTGTATTAAACAAATTCTAATAACTATAATTTAAGTACATTTAGGAAAATATAAGTATATTTAGGTAAAAACTCGTCTTTGCTGGGCATAATTTTTATGTATTTTGTACATTTACTGCTAGACTACTATCTTTGCATGTTATACAATTTTAAACAATAAATATAACAAATTTAAATAAATTTAAAATTTATAAGCAGCTGAATGTATTTGAGCTTTATAACCAACACATTTAGCAGATATTTCGTGTGCTAAATTTCATTTAACAACTTTTTATTAATTACCGAGTTTTAGTATTACAAATTAAATATTAAAAGTGTAAATAATCCTGATTTTTTAAAGAAACCTATCATTCTTGTTCTTTATTTTTTATAATAAAATGTGGGTTATAATTTTAATATACAAAATTATGGTTTGAATGATATTATAATATAATTCGGAATTTTTGTCAAGCCAAACAATTAGAATCTTACATCACAAAAATATCAAAACTTAAATGTATCTAATTCTTTTTATATCCTTGTATTCTTAATGCGAAGGAATGACAGAGCTCAAGTGTGGTGTTGGCCTGCGAAACAGAATGAAGTATCCCCTAGAATTAAATTTAGAAAAATAAAGTATACATGGAAAAAATTTGGTTCTAGTACTCTTATCCCAAAATTGTTCATGGATCCCCATGAAAAGTTTTCCACGTTAGTCTAAGCGTACATACATGCATGGTCGTGCTTTTTTGGTCGCTCGATTGCTTAGTAAGCTAATTTGTCATTTTTAGTTTTTATGTTGTTGTGTTTTTGTAGTATTTATAGTTTTCAAAAGGTTGATACGCTAATCTATTTCTTTACTTAAAATTTAATTTGTGGAATTGCATTGGTCTCTTAATCCAATATTTATAACAAAAACCTGATATCATATTTTTCCTTTAAATGTATATTCAATTGTAAACTATAATTAAAACTAGGGAAATATTATTTAATATAACATATTTTTAAATACATACATACGTAC
Source organism: Homalodisca vitripennis (assembly GCF_021130785.1). Classification (NCBI taxonomy): domain Eukaryota; kingdom Metazoa; phylum Arthropoda; class Insecta; order Hemiptera; family Cicadellidae; genus Homalodisca; species Homalodisca vitripennis. The sequence continues at coordinate 188,797 of NW_025776424.1, forward strand.
AATAACACATTAACATAAGCTATTTTAGCTAAACTAACGAACTATTATCTTCATAAATTCCCTCACAAAAAACCAAAATTGGAATGAACCGCCTTCCCTACAAGGAATGGTTTAAAGCAGATGTTACAATCTTGATTGTGTGTCCTATTAACTATTTTTTAGTGTTTTGCATGGTTATTTTTTACCATGTAATATGCATAAGCCAATTTAAAGCATGGCTAAAGGATACAATTTAAGAGTATGTAGCATCTTGCACCTGAATGAGTGAATATATTCATGTCGTCAAAATGGTTGCCTAAAAAGAGAAAGTTAACGAAAAACCTATAAAATTTTTATTTAGCGTAAAATAAGGCGCATAATGTATAATACATTGATACAATTGTGTTTCCGGAAATATAAATACTTCTAAGAGAAACCATCGTTTATAGCCTTGGCCACAAAATTATTTCATTTAGAAGCCTATACGTGTTTTTACAAGTCATAAGATGGCAGTTTACATTGTATAGCACATAAACCTGCTTTTTCGATTGAAGGGATATAGGAATTTCTCTTAAGACAGAAAACACACTACACTTTCTATGGCGGCGCTGTATAAAGGTTTAAAAATTAAAATTTTCCACAAATCATATTTACAGTTGCTATACACACATAAGCCCAACTGTCCTACGCTAAATAAATGTATAATTAGCGTCAGGTAAGCGTAAACAAAACCTTATAATATTGCTAAATTCAGTTAGTTGTCTGAAGGTGATATAGATTTTCTTAGTGTCCAACGGTTAGTTGTAGTTGTGTCAAACTAATAGAAAATGTTCTTTAAAAAATTTTGCAATTTTATTTTTTAGTTCTTTTAATCCTTCTTTTAATATGAATTAAATGAAATGAAAAATATCACAATACAAAAGTCATAGACCCGAGACCAAATCCAAAGTGATGGTCGTAATACGAGTAATTACAATAGCAATCTATAATAGTTTTTATTATGTTTTAAAGTGAAATATGCATGTGAAAACAAGAGCCTCAGTTACTCCGATATCTGGGTATAAACCGTAACACTTCTAAGGCTAGGTAGCTTGTCACTTCCTAACAATTATTTTGATTGTTCTCATCTGATTTTGCAGTGGATTGGATTTCCTGTCAGTGTGTGGAAAATGATATCCCGATAAACAATTTTAGTTATGTTTTATACCAACTAGAACCTGGCATTATTCTCAAATGTAGCATTTTTTTACTTTCTTCGGAGTAAACTTATTATTAATATTGGAAGTTCAACATTTAAAAGTGACAATGGAATCTAAGAAGTCGTTTCCAAAACTGTATAATTTTAATCTGAAATTTCTAGTCTCCGGTAAAGTGGATGAGAGCTATAATGGTAATCTTATTAACTACTGTAATAAAGTAAAAGGTATGGACCATAATTTTCCTCAAATATGTACCATACCATTTTTAGAAATTATTGAGTTAAAACAAGTTAACGCAATACGTTATGAATTTTAATCGTAAATGAGCTAACATTTACTAATTTCAAATTATTTTCAACGTTCACAGAAATATTATATGCCTTAAAGATGTCTCTCAGACACAATTATGTTAACATACAAAATATATTTGTTGGTCAATACAAAACAAGAAAATTAAGTAAACCAACAACTAGTTGAATAAATGAAAATGTATAGACTATAATTCTCCACACCGTTTTTTAGAAATTTTTGAGTTTTAACGCAATAAGTTCTGAATATTAATCCTAAATGAGCTAACATTTACTAATTTGAAATTATTTTCAATATTTATAGAACTATTAAATGCCTTAAAGATGTCTCTCAGACACAATTAAGTTAATAATTCTTTTGGTAATCTTTACACTTTTTTATAAAACATGTGAGAATGGATCTTAAAAGACTTGGAGGTTTTCAAGAAGATAGTTGTAAACTGATTCTTTCTGTACACTTAGAGTACTGAAGGGATTTAAAACTATAAATCACAAGTTCTTTCAGTTTGTCCACGACATATACGAAAGTTACTTGTTAGTCAAGATAAAAACAAGAAAATGAAGCCAGTCAACAACTAGTTGAATAAATTGAAATGTATAGACTATAGTCTCCACACAGTTTTTAGAAATCTTTGAGTTTTAACGCAATACGTTCTGAATCTTAATCCTAAATGAGGTAACATATACTACTCGTAATTTAAAATTATTTTCAATATTTACTCTACAACAAAACCCCTAAAAGATTTCTCTTAGAAACATTTAAGAAAGTAATTCTTTTGTTAGTGTTTCACTTTTTATGAAACATGTGACAACGGATCTTAAAACATTTGGTGATTTTAAAGAAGATAGCTTTAAACTAATTTTTTCTGTACACTAAGAGTATTGAAGCGATATAAAACCATATATCACGAGTTCTTTAAGTTTGTCCACGGTATATACGAAAAGTTACTTGTTAGTCAAGATAAAACAAGAAAATAAAATTATTGTAAAATTCATTAACAATTGTAATCCTTTTAACTGCAAACTCGTTATAATTAAATTGGAACTGTTTACCTTTTTTGGCTGTGGTTAATTATCGCTAAATCTAAGATTTAAATTGCTTTCATTAAGAAGAATAATCAAAGAAAATAAGTTGAAAGAAGAAAAGTAACTCATCTATAAGTCCTTGTCTCAGTCCTGGTCGTCGCCAGCGTACTCCTGGTGTTTATTTTCCACATCCTGCGTGTTAAACGACTTAGAACATTAAACGGAACAATTAAAAAGGTCCTGGCTCTTACCAAGCTCTTGGCCATTGCACTTGTTCCTGGTCGTGCTTCTATATACTAAAGTGGCGTGAGTTCTACGACTTTTCTAAATAACAGTACTGAATTTATAAAAAACTTTGTAATTCATCTTCTTTCTTGTTTCTATGGATATTTAAAATATATTAATATGTACACCGTTGTATATTTCATATGTTTGTTTTTTTATAGATTTCCCTTCACTTACACTATACTTAACAGTAAATAGATTTTTGTTATCAGATTACCCGAACACATGCATACTATAGAAATAAACATGTTATGTTTCTCGTCTTACCATATTAATTTCAACGTGATAGAGTATCATGATTTAGATCATTCAGGCACAATACTCGATATGTCGTCATCGCTAAATAGTGTATCTGCAAGTAAAAGAACCTTGGTAGGTTAATTTTCCTTTGATGTATATAACTTAAATAGTCTACATAACAGTATATTTAAATTACAATTGTAAAGTTCCTTAGATTATACAACTTACGATATCGATAAGTTATTAAATAAACAATACATTATTTGAAATATGGGTTGGAACAGTTTACTCCGATCTTACTCGCCAACGTTATGGATGTCCAGAAGTGGCACATCCCAAACCGCAAATGTCAAGATTCTTGGGGTCATGTTAATTCGAAATTTCTAGTCTATTGCAGCAGATGACTGTTGGAGGTGGTAGGGTTCGTTTTTCTAAGAGATAAAGGTTCTTGCCAGCCTAGACAAAAGGGTGTGTCGCACCCTACCCGTTTGTCTAAAGAGGCCGGTTCAAAAACGGCCTCCCACTCTTTCGAGGGTACATGATGAGATGAGTACCCTAAATTATTCCTCATGGATGTCAATATGAGGCGAAACCTACCCCTAACCTTACTCATCCAGAATATCCTGTCACTCCGGAAGCAGCGTTAAGTTCCTTATAGGATAAGGTTCAATTTATAATCTTCTTGTCCTAAAGGTATAACAATAATTATATTGGAAGAGTTTAAAAATAAAGTTTTATTACACCGTTTTGGGCTTGAAAAATTCCTTTTAATATATACTCGCAAATGACGTTAAAAACTTACTTTACATGCATAGTATATTTCTTGATAAACCGCATCCATGAAGAAAAAGCTCTTTGGTATTTTAATTTTATAACATATAGTCACGATTAAACTTTCATATATGACTTTTTAGTTAAAAAACGTCTGTTGGCCTATTTCCAAAATAAGCGCAGTCAAAATCGTATCGCACATTTTCTACCCACTTCTTTAGGAACGCTAAACTTAGATCTAATCTATTCACAAATTTTACTTTCTATACATGATTTTTTGGAGCCTTTATTACTTCAGGTTGCGAAAGTCATATCCTCTAACGGGGACTCGAACTCAAGCCTTTAAATCGATAAGCTGAGACAGTGATCGATTAGCTAGATTAGCTACTAAGATAGTAAAAGATGTCAAATAGGGACATTCTGGCAATTGTTTATCCTGCACCTTCCTACTAGATGTCAATATTCACCTGTTGTATAACTTTTTAGAAAAGCAAATTCTATGTTATAATAAAATCTCACTTAGTTGAGAAATTCAATATTTTAAGGGGACAATAGAGTACGGTACAGAATAATTGATAACTGTTCAACTTGAAATTGTTTTATTTTTATGTTTAATTCTTTGGCTCAAAGAGGCTCTTAACGTCTCGTCTAGAAGTTTAGTAATTGATTTTATTCGGAATGTCTATGACGGTTTTTTTTTACCTCTGGTGGTGGTTCCAGTAAGACTTTGATGAAATCAACAATTATAGACTATATTTCTCCTCAAAAAGTTTTACAATACCGTTACGTAATTTTTAAGTGCAAGCAATCGAATATAATTAAGTTATAAATTTTAATCCTAAGACAACTTACTTTCACTAATTTCAAATTATTTACAATGGCTGAAAGATGTCTCTCAGGCATATTTAACTAAATAATTCTCTAAGTAATCTTTACATTTTTTATCAAATATGTATGAAAGGACCTTAAAACAATTAGAGATGATATTGAAGGTGATTGTAACCTTATTCTTTCTGTTTACTTCGAGTACATTAAGGATTTAAATAAATAAAATGACTGAAAGATGTCTCTTAGACATATTTAAGTAATCAATACTCTTTATCAAATATATATGAACGGATCTTAAAAGATTTGGGCATTGTAAACCGATTCATTAAAAATGCACATTAATTTTCGAGGAAAATAAAGAACCACAATTATAATGAAAAAAATACATTGTAGTCAAAAACATAAAAATCTTCGTATGAAAAACATAACTTATAATTATTTAAAGAATGTTTACAGATATTCTCTAAAACGATTCATTATAATTTTGCAAGCAATAGGGTAATATTATTATTAATTGTTCAATTTAATATAGGCTAAAATGGATTATATTAAGTTATTTCTATGGCTGTATTACTTTAATAGTCTTTAAATTTAAAAAGAGCTCTGGTGGTAATTTCAGAAACTAAAAAGAAAAGTTTAAGATTATAGACCGTATTTCTCCTCAAATTTGTTCAATATCCTTATTAAAGTTTTCAGTGCAAACAAGTAAATATAATTAAGTTATTAATTTTAATCCTAAGTCAACTAGAATTCACTAATTTCAAATTATTTTTATTATTAAACAACTATAAAATGCCTGAAAGATGTCTCTCAGGCAAATTTAACCAAGTAATTCTCTAAGTAATCTTTACACTTTTTATAAAATATGTATATATGTGAAAGGACCTTAAAACATTTAGAGATGATGTTGAAGGTGATTGTAAACTGATTATTTCTATACACTTAGAGTACTTAAAGGATTTAAATCAATACATCAGGGGTTCTTTCGGTTTGCCCACAAAATGTAAGAAAGATAATCTTTCATTTAGATAAACTTTACTTGCAAATACAATAAAATAGTTTTAAATTTCCTTAAACACTAAATCCTGTTAATATTTACATTATGAAATTGGAACTCTTTCAATGTGTTTTTCTGTAATTATAAATCTCTAAATATAAGATTTAAACTACTTTGTGTTGGAAGGATAGTTAGAGAAAATCTTTGAATTGTTAATAATTAAAGTAACTCATCTATAAGTCCTTGTCTCGATCCTGGTCTTTGCCATAGTACTGGGTAAATCCCAGTGTAGATTTTCTACGGCCTGCGTGTCTAATGACTTTACTTATTATACTGAAGTACGAAAGGATTCCTGGTCCTTATCAAGCTTTTAGCCTGTTCGCACTTGTTTTGGGTGGGCTCCTCCAAATCAACGTGGTGTGTGTTCAACGAATTACTATTTACTGTAAAAGTACTGTAAACCAATTTTCAATTTATCGAAATCCATTGAATTATATGAGCTTCTTAGTTTCTATAGATATTATAACAATATTAATATTGACACTGTTGTATATAATTCACCTGTTTCTTCACGTGCTTGTGTACATTATACTAACATTAAACCGTTTCTTAATTCTATCGTCTGTTCTATCTTCTATTATTTTAACCTTTCTTAATATTGTACTACATTTTAGCTATTATCTCCCTGGATTCCATTAATGATAATTTTGCTAACTCTATTAGACCCTAAGTGGGTTGAAGGTTATAGTTGTTAGTACTTGTAAGCAGGTTGAAGCATTGCACAAGAAGTACTTTTATATACAGAACAGAAAGTTAATATATTTTAACTTATAGTAAACCTCCATTTTAGGTTGACATATTTCAATTCTTATATAATTCAAACTCACATATAGGATCAATTCAATAGGACTAATATAGATCATGAAGTGTTTCTGGAGTGGCTTGATTAAGAAATTAAAATATCAAGAGTAGAATGTTTATGTTAAAATCTACATAATTGATATAGATAAATGTTTACATAAAGATTATAGCAGTTTAGATACATCATGATAGTTTTGATAAGGTATACACTAAATACACAACATGAATTCTTGTTAATTCCTTAGATTAAATGAATCAGTACACATATTCATAGAAACTAAACACCAGTTTCTTAGGAAAATAAGATCTTAGGCACACAACTTATTGTTAGGCTCTCTATATACACATACTTAAAACTTCTCTCACTTTTAGATAGTTTGAAACAAAATTTACTTTAGTACGAGACATATTTTGTAACATACATATTCAATACAGTTATTTGGTGTTTTGTGTAAAGCAATAGTAAATTTACTACTGAAAAGTACTGAAACAATTTTTTCTGAAACGTTTTAGTGGCCCTCAGTAAGAGATCTTGAATTTATTAGTTTAAGCTGTTGTGAATTTCTTACATACAATTTTACAATTGTAAGTCAATACCTTTTTATTTAAACAGTTATAATTCCTGAATTGTAAAATACTGAACGAATTAAAGAAAACGTAAAATTCTGCATTGAATTCTAGGTTGTGTTGATACTGTTATTTAAATTCAAACACTAACGAAGAAGGTTTGATCATGAATGATCATACTTCAAACTTGGTTAAGATTATTGTTACTATGTGTATACAGTGTGCGCGAACAGGCACTCGAACTCGGGGCTTGAGTTAATAACCTGAGACAGTAATTACTTCGCTATGGTGGAAGGTGTCTACTAGGCACATTCTGGTAATTCTTTATGCAGCATGTGCCGAATAGATCTGAAAGTACACATTTTTGGAAATACATATCTTGGAAAATATTAAAGTGATTCTATATGCTTGCTTTAGGTACATGGAGAATTAAAAACAGCCAAAGCGCAAATTTCACCGAGAACGTACCATAGATTTTACTGAGAACGTACTAGTAGAATTTATTCTGCATATTAATCATTATATTGAAGATATAAAAGTAATGAAAAGATCAACAAACAAACATTTCTGTTTACTTTTCACCACGTTACTATTTGTGTAATAAACTGAATTGTCATACGTTATTGTTTATGTATATTAGTATATCCACTGGTCTAGTGTTATATGCTGTGATAAATTGTCGATAACACCAGGATTTAAACTAAGCACTTTAGATTTCATGAGATAGTGATAGCAGAAACTATGAAGTATAAAAAAAAAAAAATAACTCACTGTAGATCCTGGTCCTAGTCCTTTCTAAGAGCCTCACATCCTGTTCCTTGTTCCGTGGTTCTCCGAGGTGCTGCGATTACAAAGACTTTTGAATATAGCAGTGAACAATTCAACACACTTTTAAATATACCGAACTTTTCTTTAGTTGTTTCCATAGATATAAGCAATTTACATGTGTACTTCTGTAGGAGACATATCAGCTGGATTATTTAATTAAAGTGTTCGTATTTGTCCCACGTAATTGATGTTCTTTTATAGTTACGGACACGAACATAAGATTAAATTTGTTTCTTTTTAGTCTAGGGGCCAAGCATTTACTAGTATACACAAACAGCCTCGAAATTCGTAAAATTTATGAAATAGTTGCTCCCACCATCAAATTGATCGTCAAAACTAGATTTGGTGCGTTATCGTAGTAAAGGAACTATAAAGAAGTAAATTAATCAAGTGATATTCTTAGGAAATATAGTTGTTTTTATTAAAGATATTTAAATCAAACCGTCAGACAACGATAAGGAAAGATTAAATTAGACATTTTCAACCAATTATTTGTTAGCGATATTGTCAAATATTCTAGTTTTTATATATTTAAAAAGGGTGATCTACGACACTTTAAACCTGTAAATTATTCTTTGTAAGATACACTAGTACACTAATATGTACGTTTTACTCTAACATTGGTCATTATTCATTCTCAGCGTGCCCTAGTCTGACATAAAACTAAGGGTATATATGAATTACTGTACTTACTACTGCACAGCCCCGCAACAACAAAAGGAACTAGATGTTGATTGGACACTTCTAGTAGGCCTACATTACTTTTTTTAACATGTTTTTTGAATTGCAACACACATTCAATATGAATAAGGACTTTTAATCTGACATTTACAAAAGAAAATTGTGTCTAGACCGATTTTAATAACACATTTAAAAAATAGTACTGGATATCGTATTATTAAATGTGCACAAAGGAATACTCTATAACTACATAGTACCTTACATTGACTTAAAAAAACATCTAAATATATAAATGAATTCAATATCCAAATCTATATATCTTGTGTCCTGTAATTGCACACTTTGTTATTATTCAATTACATACTTATTATATGTATACCTTTAAATATTTATAGCTAATACATCACTTACGTATGTATTGTAAGTTAAGCGTTAAACTTTACACACCTAAACCAGTAATTCAGTGTGTAACACAGACGTAAAATAATTATTGGCTTCTCCTTCAGTTCTTGGAAACTGAGGTGAGCACCTTGCATTTTAATTAGTAAATGATTTTGTAACTTAGGAAGATGATACAACATTATGATAACTAAGAAAAGTTTTTTCAAGAATGCCACTTTTAGCCATGGTTTCGCTCGCATACAAAACATATTCGCAGAAATATATTTTAATTATGGAAGATATAATTATGTATAATATTGTCTATTGGTTATAATATTAGTCAGTAGAATATAATATAAAATAAATCCTTTTAACTCTATTGCAACTATTAGTTATCGACCTTAACATTGAATACGCTTTTGTGAAGAAAATAATTAACTGAGATACTTCTTAATTAAATTTACAAAAGAAAACAGCAAAATATCTACGGGACAGAATATACACCTATCTGTATTCTGAGCTGCTGGTGGTCTTTTGGTTTCACGTTGAGGTCATAAGTCACCTTCAGTGTAATTTTACTACGTTAAAACTTTATTTATGGACTTGTGCGTGTCTGTGGACACTTGGATCTGTATATTCCGTTCTTAGGCGAGATGTGGTTGTTCATCGTTCAACATAACTTTATGGAAGACGATATACAGCGTAGGACGGGTTAGGTTTGGAAATATATCTCGCCACCCGTCTCTTTGTGTGTTAGAGCGTATCCTTCAAAGTCCTGAATGTTTGGCAATTATTGTAGTCCTGCCTATTCCGTTTAATCATCTGATCTAGCTCTGGTGAGTTCCTATTGTTGTCAGTCTAATGTGAGAAAGAATCCAAGGCTCGCGGCTATAACTTCTGTGGTGTTCATGGGAATAATCCCCAGTACCATTCATTTCACTACATGAGCATTTTAATTGCCCAGTACCTCGGTCTATATATTACACTGGATGAGTGTACAGGCTTTTAGCATTAGAATTAAAATTCCTCTACTTTTTAATAACTTTAGTACTAGCAACGAAATAATGTATTGGGAATTAACACTCCACCAAAAACTTCAATCGTTATTGCTTGGTAGCTTAAAAACCTTAGGAGAGGAGAGTAAAGTCAGACTCCTTATATGTAAGAAATGAGAAATTAGCAAAACTATTTTATATATTACTCTTCACATTTGTTACGTGTTACGTAATAGGCTTCGCTGAGTTTGTATGCCAAAGTTTGAACTCTGTATAGCTTGTTTAATTTTCGATTTATACTATGGACAGACACACAAAAAATCAGACAGGTAAGAAATGTTGAAATCGTGTAAGCTTAATGAGTATTAGGCTTCTATGACGCTTAGTCTAATTCCATGTTTGGACAGTACCATCATATAATTCATTTTTTTCTATGTAGAAACCTCATGCAAGGTTTTATAGCAGTACTAAAATAACATTTTTGGTAAGCAAACGAGGTTACTACTACAAAGGTGTGCAATGGAATCATATATGGCCAGTAACTTTCAACATTGAGCACAATATATTATAATTCCTTTTTACTCTAATAATAAATGTGGCATTACAATATCACATTATAGTACACAGTTTGTTGACATGTTTAATAATTCACCAATCATAGTTGCAAATAAAAATAAAAAATGTTCGCTCTGCCAAATCCGTACAATTGACCTGTGCACTACTATCAAACACAGTAACGCAGCTATGTTTGTAAAAAGCTGATTCTATGTACGTGTTGAGTTTAGCTCCAGTCTACCTTTCTCTTATATGTGCAGCAACAGAAATGAAACATATTCCACACAAGCAAATATTACGTGAAATCAAATCTTCTAAACAGTACACGTCTATGGTGAGAAGGATTATTCAGTGAGGCTGTGAATGTTAAGTGTTAAACCGATGCAGGAGTTTCCATTTAACTTTTTTCGTTTTCGGTAACAAAATATTTTTGGATCGCTTTCGATGAAAATGACTCAAGATTTGAGAAGTCTCAACAGCATCAGATTTTAGACGCTGCACTAAGAAGAAGGTGAACTCGAGCTAAACTCAGCATACGTATTGAATCAGCCCTTCCCACCATATCTGCGTTATTGAAGATTCAGTAGCTCCACCGTGCTTTTGGATCGTGTCAGTCAACATCATAGTGCTTTTAGTTGTGCACCTGATGAGACATGAGTATATAGGGTGCATAATGAAAATAATGACCATTATCTGGAAAATACATTATTTAATCATTCGATTGATAAAAATGGTGAAAATACTTCAAAATATTCTCCTCCTGCATTAATACACCTGCTTAAACAGTTCTGCTATACTTGGAAAGCACGCTGGAACTCCTCCACTGGAACGCCTCTCAGTACTCTTATAACTTCAGCTTGGATGTTTTCCACTGATTCCCAGTGCTTTCCCATCAGCTCTATCTTTACTCGGAGAAACAAAACAAAATCACACAGAGCTATGTCAGGGCTGAAAGTAGATTGGGGCACCATGGAGGTCTTGTTCTTGGTAGGGTAGTTGGCAACTACGAATGCCGTGTGTCTGGGGGCATTTTCGTGGTGGAGCTTAAAGATGACTTTAATATCAGGCTGAACGCGGGCGATCTTGCATTTCAGTCTCAAAGGACCTCCTCTTGCACCTCCAGACAAAGGACTGCCTTGAAAGTTTTTCCTTGCGGTACAAAACTCAAAATGGACGATTTCTCAAACGTCAAAGAATACTATCAGCATTATTTTGATACGAGACATGCTCATGTGAACTTTTTAGGGTGCGGGAGAGGATTGTGTGTTATTCTTCAAAACGACTTATTTTATTTCGTCATAACAGAAATTTCATTATTATCATTTAAAAAGAGGAATTTTAATATTTAAATTTAATATTATAATCTAATTATGAATTCCTAATATTGCATAATTTAATTTGCCCATTATTATCTCTTGTATTGTCAAAGAGAGCTCTGGCGTGGATTTCTGTAACTAATAGAATGAGTTAAACCTTCAAGAACAAATATAGGTCACAACTGTTTGGTATTGTTTTTAATTTTTGAAATATATCAATCAAACAAAAAATAATAATTTTTCATATCTTAAATAAACATCAACGAGTAATGTGAACTGATTACGAATTTTTTGCTTACTAGCAACGCTAGAAAGTTTGTTGTAAGACACAAATTAGAAAATGCCTCTCATAACAATATATACATATTTTCTTTTAGTACGCGAAAATTTCAAATATCTATTGGTGTCAATTCAATACGAAATATTGTAAACTGATTCTCCCTGTACTCTTTGGATACTAAGAGGATTATACATAGCACCAAACACGAATTAGTAGCTTTTACACAAAACTTAAAAATACAGTGTATTAACTATATTTAATTTGTACTTCTGTTAGCGCTACGTATAAACTATTGTGGCGTTTTGTTCTGTAAATAATTGCTAAAACTAGGATGTAAACTGCTTTGTATAACGAGAAATAGCAAGTAAAAACTATGATTAAAATTGAATTAAAGTAACTCATCCTTGTAAGTCCTGGTCCTTGTCCTGCTTCTGGCCAATCATCGTGTTACTGGTGCTACTTCCACGACTAGCTGTGAGTTGAAGGAAATTTGAAAAATGCAGCGACATAAAACTTTAGACTTATTTTAAAACATTAAATTATAAATGCTATTTTGTTTCCATGGATATAAAATAATATTTTACTGAAACTGCTGCTTACGTTTTAGCAGTCCCTTATATTGCTGACGTCACGACTACTAATAACGCTAAACTTTTGTTGTATGATTACCCCAACACATAACTTTTACAGGCAAAAAACGGGTAAATAAAACTTAACTATAAAGATTCTTAAAATTTTTTCCCCCGTCTCTGATAAATGTGATACATTATTAGTGTTTGGATGCAACATCCAGGGAAACTGTATGACATGACATCTTTTACTATTTCTAATTATTCTGCAATACGCGACACGACATGACATTTGGAAAATTCATTTCAGAATTTAACCAAAAGGATAAAACTGAACACAAAAATTGAAAAAAATCATTTCTAAATATAACCAATCACCAAATCCCTCTATGAGGCCTGGGGCGAGTTTTAATAGTATATAATCAAATGTACACAAACCGGGTTGAGTTCTTTTTAAGTGAAGTTATCTTTAAATTTGAAATATTTTTAATTCCATATTCTCAGGAATACATAATTATCCCAATTAAGCTCTGTAAAATAATATTACGTTTAAAAAAATAATCAAGTTTATAATTTATTATTTTCGTAACTGGTAAAAAAGATAGCGACACATAAAAAGAGTGTTGATCTTAACACGGTTAAGCTTTTAAAACCTAACAAAAAAAACAATTTCCACCTCTTGTATAGTTAATAAAGTTCTTAACTTAAAATATAAATCTCCCAATTGATATTAAAATATTTCTATGTTTCCATGAAGTCATTGGTAACGATTTCAATTTGTTCCTGCAACCTGTTAGGCCCAAAGAAGCTCTAAACGTTTCGACTAGAAGTTTAGCGTTAACCTCTTTATGAGAGACTTAGTAATACATGCTGTTTGTTAAGTAATTTAGCAGCATTGTACGTAGTAATCAAACATTAAGTAATTCTTAACATAAATAATAATATATAGGGTATTTCAGTTCCGACTAATATTTTTAAATAAACTAATTATTTTCTGATTTACTCTTAACTAATAGGAACAAAGTTACACTCAGTTACGTTTTATATTTATTTAAAAAAAGGAGTTTTTTTACAAATAAATAATTTTATTAAAACTGCACTGTTTCCGAAACTAAATGTTTAATAACTACAAGATGTGTTACAAAATAAAAAAATAATTGTTTGCTCTATGACAGGAAACAAAAAAAGAATATAAATTTAATTCTGAATGTCTGTGTAGGATAACTTCAGAGCTCTGGTGATGGTTTCAGAAACTAATTGGTTAAATCAACAATTACAGACTATATTTCTACTTAAATTTGTATAGTATGGTTATTATTTTATTGAGTGTAAAGAATTAAATGTTATTAAGATATTAATTTTATTCCTAAGTCAACTAGCATTCGCTTATTTTAATCATGTTCAATATTGTACCGTTATTAAATGCCCGAGTGATATCTCTAAGACCTATTTAAGTAAATAATTCTCCAAGTAATCTTTACACTATTTATCTGATATGTATGAACGGATATTATATAGCTTGGTCGGTGTGTCGAAATTGATTGTAAACTGATTCTTTCTGTACACTTATAGTACTGAAAGGATTTAAGAACACAAATCTCATGTTCTTTTTCATCTCACATAGTAAACAAAAAATAATCCTTAAAATGATCTTTACACTTTTTTCAGATATTTATGAACAAATAGTATATAACTTGAAGATATTTTGAAAATGATTGTGAACTGATTATTTCTGCACACCAAAAGTACTGAGAGGATTTAAAAACTTAAATCTCAAGTTTTTCTAGCTCACAAAATATACGAAATGTATTTGTTGATCAAGCTAATCTTCCTCATTGTATAAACCCTGTTAATTGCAAACGCGTTATAACTAAATAGAAACTGTTTCAATGTCCACTGTACATTTAAACTGCTATTATGTAATTCCTTAGAGGAAGACAAATACTATTTTTTATAACTTATAAGAATTATTTGAAAACTTGTCGTGAAATTAAAGATTTAATACCTTTTATTGATTGGTCAAATATTTTATTTTGATTTGTTTGCAATTATTAAATCCTGTTTACGACTAATAAAATGAAAGATATAACTATTTTATAACCATTTCGCAATGTTCAAACCACTAACCTATCACTAATAGGGCAGTCACACTAGATTAATTAAATTTCCTAATTTATTTGTTCTTTGTCATAGTTGACTTTCATTACTCTCTTTTAGATTATGGAATTATGATTTTAAATTTACGTCAACAAGCTATGTTTCATATTCAAATATAGAAGGTATTTTGCTCAGTATCACTATAAACATATTGGAGAAGTGAAAAAAATAAGCTGTTATATACTGATTTTGTGCTTAAAGCGGCCTCTGACCATATCTGCACATGACTTAAAGTCTTTCAGCAAATGCATTCTCTATTTTTATTTAGAAACGGCTTTAATTAAGTTATTTTATTTGGAATATTTAAATCGAGTGTTCTACAATACGGTATACTATTGAAGTTACATCAACATTTAATTAAAATATGAAAATATAATTATTGAAATTTTAATTCATTACTAGCACCCGTGTATATTCAGATTATTGTAAGTGAATAGCGCGTCCGATCCGGTACTCAAACTCTGACCCTTTACGTGGTATAGCCGAGTCGGTAAACACATACTACCAAGACAGTGGAATATGTCTACCAGGCACATTCTAGTAATATTTCATCAGCGTGTGCCCAATAGATGAGAAGGTGCAGGTATTGTAATACTGTCCCGAAAAGAATATTTAAAATTATTTAATGCGTAAGTTTTTAATTTATAAAAGCCATAATGGTGTCCAAAAAGAGTGTGAGTAAACTCTCGACAGGAGAGTTCTAGTGTACGATTCAGTAACTACTTCATAAAGATAAAAGTCATAGAATATTTTCTCTTTTCAAAACTACCCTATACTGATTTTTTATATTGTAATTGAAACAGTGTAACATGATATAGTCGATCACTGATATTATTATTCAGCTAGCATACAATTATTTTACTTAAATTTCAATATTTATCCATGAAAATACGTCAGAATGAAGGCGGGTTGACGTAAGTAAGAAAATATTTCTCTTATATAAGTATTGGTTTTTTCATCAAATATTTAAAAACAGGTAAAATTTTACCATGCGTCAAAATCTTCTTTATCTTATATTACAAAACGATTCTCTCTGTATTCTTTGTGTACAGAGCGGATTGTAAATAGCCTAAAACACAACATTTGCCGTTTTTAAACAAAGCTATGACAAACCTTAATAAGTCAAGAAATCAAATCAACGAAATAATTAACACGTATTTTAATTTTGCTATTTAGTACTAGTGTTGTCACTAACTATTCCGGTGTTCTGTCACTAAAAATAGGGTGTGTAAACTGCGTTGTTATTGAGAGATACTAAAGCAGTTGCTGTGATTTCTTAAGAAAATATTAAAAGTAACTCATCTGTAAGTTCTGGTCCTGGTCCTGGCCATAATGCATCCTGGAGGAGTTTCCTGGCCGTACTCGAAATAGAACGATTTTCATCATAAACTGAGCTATAGAAAAAACTGAACAAAATGTTGTATCATTTTGTTTCTATGGATATACATAATTTTATATATTGTACTGTTGAGTAAGTTTCAAATGTTTTCTTCTTTTCTTTTAATCTTGAATCGTGCAGGCTTGTATTTTTTATGCCACGTCTCTTACCGAAAAGGAACAAAATTCCCGTACAAACAAGTCGTACACTCTCTAGTTACAAATACATCAATAAACATATTTATATCATGCTTGTTTGGAAATCCAACCCACAGGCACGTTTGACATGGCATGTTACTATACAGCTGCATCTACAGAACCTACATAACATCATATTAGATTCAAGTAGTCTGCCGTACAATGCACTTTTAAATGTCCCCCAAGAGTTATTCCTAACGTTACTTCACGAATTACTGGTAACATTTTTAAAGGAAACAGGATTATTCCAGACATATTCCATCGTTCAGTGATACAATAAAATTAGTCTACATACATTCAAAATCTACAATCTGACCTATTAAAAAATTACAAAATCAACTCATAACTACAATCTAGGTTATAGTAAACAGAAATAACATGCCAAAGCGTTGACACGCATAAGTCTGGAACTGCAAAAGCATTTTTGTGTGTCTATTCCATGCACCCTTACTCTAAAACATGCACTTAATACAAACTAAATACTAATTATTACCACAGAATACATAAAACCACTATGAAATATTATAAATATTTAACACAGTATTTACAATATTTATTTATATACTGTATATAACGTTTCTGAAACTTATAAATTTATAGTACAGCGAACATAATTCAGGTTAAATTTTCATAGAGCAAATAACTTTCCATCCATCTCAGAAGAATAAAAAATATATTTACTTTATGTTTATACGGATGTTATGACCTTAATAAGTCTATCATCTAAAAGACTTTTTTAAGCTAACTCACATTTGGGCGAAGTATTTATAGTTTTCACTTTTATGCAATTAAAAATATGTAAAAGTACGGCTAGTTATATAATGAAGAAGGGGTTGTAACTACTGTTGTCGTCGAACATTTAACAACTATGAGTTTGCTCATTTTTAATATTAGGTGTTAGTGAGATGATACTTGTATGGGACTTCTACCAACCTAGAATTTCAGAACCTGGAAGGTCTGGTGTAAAAAGATTCTGGCTCTGGTTTAAAAAATAATTTGCCGAGGTGTCTCGTTTAAGAAGATATACAGGCACACATAATTAGGCCGAGAAGCCTATTTAAATAAAACACGTCTTCTTTCGAACTTTATAATGAATTTCCGACCTTGAAAAAACCCTGAATTACATAAGTGCCTCACCATTCAAGTGACAAAATTTGGTGAAATTTATCTAGCCCCTAGAGGTGTGGGCGTAAGAAGGGAAAGCCAGCTATGAGCCAGCCTCTCAAATCAAAAAAGATAAGGGGTGGCACACCCTCATGTCTTGGCTGAAATGAACCATTTACTCTTTGGGAACGAACACTACATACTCCAAAAGTCATCTCCTGCAGTAGACCAGACCTATCTAATTACCCTAGTGCCCCATAATTTAGAAATTTGCAGTTAGTGATGTGCCGCTCCTGCATATCCATAATGTTGCCCTGATCGTTTTTTATGTACCCAGTGTGGGTTCAACCGGAAGGTATAAACCAACCAGAAGTGAAACCCTCTGGGTGAAGTAAATGTATACAAAAATATTACTGTATTAGAGCTAGCAGATACATTACATGAATCCTATATAATTTTTTAGAGGAAATGTGTAAACAAATTCAGAGAAACTAAACAACAATTTCTTGGAAAAACAAGATCTTAGGAACACAATTTATCTTAGGCTCTCTAAATATACTCTAAATATACTCTGCTTAAAACTGTTGTGACTTTTAGATTGTTTTTATATAAAATTCCATTTAGTGTGAGAGATATCTCGTAACATACGTATTCAGTTTTTATAAAGCAATAATTTTAGTAGCCTTCAGCCTAAACATAACAGGTCTTAAATCTATTACTTTAAGCCATTTATATCTACAAATTAAATTATCGGAACCGTTATAATTCCTGAACTAGAAAGATATAGAAGAAATTAAACAAAAATAAAATTCTGCAGCGATTTCAAAGTTTTATTGAAAACCCTTATTTAAATTCAATTATTAAAGAAGAAGTATTTTATGAACGATTATATTTCAGACTAGGTTAAGATTATTGTTGCTATGCGTAAACAACGTGCGCGAACAAACACTCGAGAACTCGAGCCCTGGAGTTGATAAGCTGAGACAGAATTACTCAGCTACGGTAGAAGGTGTCTGCTATGCACATTCTGGTAATTCTTCCTGCAGCATTTGCCCACTAGATGTGCAAGTACAATTTTAGCATTAATATGCTATAATTATTATTATTGCATAATATTGCTATATAATGCAAATTTCATGTCATGAAAAATAAATTATAATGTAGTTCAAACGATAAGTTTAAGTATTTGAAAATAGCAATGGCATCCAGTCCGGAATTGCTAACTGGATTGACTGGTTTTTATTTCGTGTAGAAAGAGTTATACCAAACAGTATGGGTTAACTTATTGTTTACTAAACTGTTCACAGTAATATGAGATATTGCATTAGGGCATTTAAACATAGTTAGGATTACGTGTTTATAATGTCAGTCAGTTATTATACACTTATTTGAACTCACTGTTAATATATAGCAAAACTACAAAATACCGGAAATATTTTGACTGTTAGTCATAAGTAGCAAAATGGTTTTCTTAAACAATTATATGTTTGTATTACCTGTGTAAACGATATCCAAAATTCATAACGTCATTCCAAATCTTTGAATAAAAACTTTAAGCCGGTTATAAATTTTCGTTTCAGGCACAGAAATATATAAAACAGCCCAAACGCAAATTTAATATTTAATAGATTTCGATTTTAATGGATGTAATTTAATAAACGTACTATTGCTTTCGGAGAACGTGCCAATGGGTTTTATTTTATATATTAATCATTCTAATGCAAGATATAAAAGTCATAAAAATCAATAAACATTAAATTTTGTTTATTTTCAATCATTTTATTATACTTTAATAATATTTATATCTTACCACTTACGCATGCACTGTTGTAGTAATTTATGTTATGATAAATTTTCTATAAAACTATGATGTAAACTACGTTCTTTGGATGTCAAGAGATAGTCAGAGCAGAACCTATGTCCTATAAACAACAACAAAATAACTCACTGTAGGTCCTGATCCTAGTCCTCGGTCTGAGCCTCACATTGTGTTCCTTGTTAGGTGGTTCTCCGAGGTGCTGCGATTAGAATGACTTTTGAATATATTAGTGAACAGTTCAACACATTTGTAAATTTACCAAACTTTTCTTTCGTTGTTTCCATGGATATAAGTAATTTAGACGTGTACTTCTGTAGGGGACGTATCAGCTGGATCATTTAACTAAAGTGTTCGTATATTATCCCACGTAATTGATGTTCTTTTATAGTTACGGACACGACCATAAGATTAATTTTATTTATTTTTAGTCTAGGGGCCAAGCATTTACAACTATAAACAAACAGCCTCGAGATTCGTAAAATGTATGAAATATTCCCTTCAACAAAAAAATGCTCGTCAAAAATAAATTTTTTGCGGGTCGTAATAAAGGAACTATAAAAACAATTAAAATAATCAATTGATATTTTTACGAAATATAGTTGTTTTTATGAAAGATATTTAAATCTAACCGTCAGACAACAATAAGGAAAGACCAAATTAGACATTTTCAACCAAGTATTTGTTACGGAAGTTGTAAAATATTCCAGTTTCTATGTATTTATAAAGGGTAATCTACGAAACTACAACCTTTAAATTATTCTTTTTTAAATACACCAGTATAATAATTTGTACATTTTACTCTAACCCTCGAAATTAAACGGTCTCAGCGTGCCCTAGTCTGACATGCACTCAGGTTTTGTATCAATCAATTAGTACTGCACATCCCTGCAACAACAGAGGGAACTAGTTGTTGATTGGACACTTCTATTACATTACTTCTGTAACATGTTTTTTATATTGCAACTCACTTTCAATCCAAATAAGGGCTTTTAATCTGACAATTAGTACAGAGAATTATGTCTAAACCGATTTTTTTAACAAATTTATAAAAATAGCACTGTTAAATGTGTAAAAAGGAATACTTTATAACTACATAGTACCTTTCATTGACTAACAAAACATCTAAATATAAAAATGAATTTAATATCCAAATCTATATATCTTGTGTCCTGTAATCGCACACTTTGTTATTATTCAAATACATACTTATTTATGTATACCTTTAAATATTTATAGCTAATATATCACTTACGTATGTCTTGTAAGGTAAGCGTTGAACTGTACACACCTAAACCAGTAATTCAGGGTTTAACACAGAAGTTGAATTACTTCTCCGTCAGTTCTCGGAAACTGAGGTTTAGAATCTTGCATTGTAATCAGTAAATAATTTTGTAACTTAGGAAGATGATACGACATTACTAGGAAAAGGTTTTTCAGGAATGTTACTTTTAGCCATGTTTTGCTCACATACGAAACATATTCGCAGAAATATACCTTAATTACGGAAGATATAATTATATATAATATTGTCTATTGGTTATAATATTAGTCAGTAGAATATAATGTAAAATAAACTCCTTTAACTCTATTGAAACTATTAGTTATCGACCTTGACAATGAATACGCTTTTGTGAAGGAAATCATTGACTGAGATATTTCTTCATTAAATTCTCAAAAGAAAACAGCAAAATATATAAGGGAGAGAATGTATACATATCTATATTCTGAACAGTTCGTGGTCTTATGGTTTTACGTTGCGATCCAAAATCACCTTCAGTGCAATTTTACTACATTACACAGTTTATTTAGGGGCTTTCTTTAATCCTCATTCCTCTATGATTCGTCAGTGGAAATTTGGATATGTGTAGGCCGAGCTTGGTTTAGATTTGGAGGTTCAAAGTTCAGCTTAACTTTAAGGAAGGCGATATTCAGAAAAATACGAGTTAGATTTAGAAGGATCTTTCCCGCCACCTGTCTCTTTGTGTGTTAGGGCGTATCCTTCAAGCTCCTGAATGTTTGAGAATTAATTTTTGTCCTGACTGTTCCTTTTACTCATCTGACCTGGCTCTAGGGAGTTTCTATTGCTGTCAGCCTAAAGCGAGAAAACATTCAATGTTTGCGGCTATAACTTCTGTGGTTATCATGGTAATAATCGCCAGCACCATCCATGTCACAACATGAGCATTGTAATTTCGCAGCAACTCGGTCCATATGCCATACTGGATGAGTGTATAGGGTTATGGCATCATACTTAAAATTCCATTACTTTTAAATTATTTTAGTATTACCAACGAAATAATGTATTGGGAATTGACACTAAACTCAAAACTTCAATCGTTATTGCTTGGTAGCTTAAAACTTTAGGAGAGGAGAGTGAAGTCAGACTCCTTATATGTAAGAAATGAGAAATTAGCAAAACTATTTTATATTAGTCTTCAAATTTGGCACTTGTTATGGCTTCGCTGAGTTTTAATGCCAGCATTTAAGTTATATAGCTTGTTTCAATTTTGATTCATCCTGTTGACATAAAAACAAACAATTGCACAGGAAAGATATGTTTACATTCAAGGTGACCAAAAAGAGAAATCGTTTGAGCTTACTAAGTATTAAGCTTCTATGACGCTCATCTAATTCCATGTTTGTACAGCACCGTAATATAATTTATTTTGTCTATGTAGAAACCTTGTGCAAGGTTTTATAGCAGTACTCAAATAAAATTTCAGATAAGCAAGCAAGGGTACTACAAAGTAAGTTTGAAATGGATTCATATATTGCCATTAACTTTTAACATTTACCTGGATATATTAAAATTTCGTTTTACTCTATGAATAATAGTGTCATTAAGATCACACATGAGTGTATACAGTTTATTGACATGTTTATTAATTCACCTGTTTTATCGTTATTATAATGGTTGCATTTAAGAAAAGAACATATTTGCTAACTTTCAGCCAAATTCGTTTGATTGCCTTTCACTAATATCAAACACAGTAACGCAGCTATGGTAAGAAAAGCTGATTCTATTTGAGTGTTGAGTTTAGCTCCAGTTTACCTTAACCGTGCTTCACACAAGCAAATCTTATGTGTAAGAAAATCTTCCAAACATTAAACAGGTATGGTGAGAAGGGATGGTTCAGTGACGAAGGCAGTGAATGTGTCAAAACGACAAAACCAAGGTGTTCGCTCAAAACCAAGGAACCAAGGCTAGAAACAGCTTCAGGCGAACTTATGCCCGATTGGCACTCGAAAATGCTTCGGAAGGTATCTGCAAGTCCGAATAAATATGCAGATTACACCATTCGAGGAAATAAACTATACCGAAAAATCGATAAACCATCTATTGACCCAAAAACAAATTGGAAACTTTGCGTACCAGATTCTCTAAAATCCGATGTACTGAGAGAAAATCATGACAGCACAACAGGTGGCCATTTGGGAGTAAACAAAACGATTCGGAAAATCAGCGCCAGATCCTTTTGGCCTGGATGGAGAAACGATATTCGAAAATATGTAAAAAATTGCGACACTTGCCAGAGATACAAGGTGGAACAATGTAAACCGGTGGGGAAAATGCATTTCAGACGCTTTGAATGTGTCAAAACGATGCGGGGGTTCCGTTTTAAATTTTTTCGTTTTCCTCGTAGACTATTTTTTATCCCTTTAGACCCTTTAGACGAGATTTAAGAAGTCTGCAATAGATCACATTGTAGATGCTGCACTAAGAGGAAGGTGAACTGGAGCTATACGCAACATACACATTGAATCAGCCCTTCCCACTATATCTGCGTTATGGGAGACTGGGTAGCTCCATTGTGCTTTTGGATCGTGTCAGTCAACATGGTAGTGCTCTCACTTGTGCAACTGGTAAGACATGAAGATAAAGGGTGCGTTATGAAAGTAATGAGCATTTTCTAAAAACAAAAACGATGTATTGAGGCGATTGGTATAAATGAAAAAAAAAATCTACACATTCTCCTCCTGCATCACCTGCGTAAACAGTTCTGCTACGCTTGGAAAGCACCCTGGAACTCCTCGACTAGAATGCCTCTCAGGAGCCTTGTAACTTCAGCTTGGATGTTCCCCACCGACTATTAGTGCTATTCCTTCAGGTCTCTCTTCACTCGGGGAACAAAAGAAAATCACACGCAGCTATGTCAGGGCTGTAAGGAGGCTGTGGTAATGCGGGGGTCTTCTATCTGGGTTGGGTAGTTGGTAACTACGAAGGCCGTATGGCTGGGGGCACTTTCGTGGTGCAGTTTGAAGATAACTTGAATATCAGGCCGGACGCGGGCAATCCAGCGTTTTAGTCTTGAGCACCTCCAGATAAATTTTTGCGTTGACAGTTTTTCCTTGCGGTAAAAACTCAAAATGGACGATTCCTTGAACGTCAGAGAAGACAAACATCATTGTTTCATTGTTTTGATACGAGACTTTTTTAAGTGCACCTTTTTTGAAGATTATTGTGTGTGCCACTCGGGGCTCTACCATTTGGAGTCTGGATTAAAATATGTTGCAGTTGTATAACTGAAATTTCTATCGAAGACGTGTGCTAGAATTGGTCAGCAATCATTCACTCAGGCAGGGTGCACTGTCGATTTTGAAGTTTAGATGACGCATTATTCTCAAAAACTACTTATTACATATCGTCATGAAACAAACATTTTAATAATAATATTACAAAGAGAAAATTTAATATGTAAATCTATCATTGAATTCTACTTAGGTACTACTAATAATGTATAATTTTGTTTGGTCTGTTATTATCTCTTGTACTCTTAATGGGAGCTCTGGCGTGAATTTTAGTAACTAATAGAATGAGTTAAAGCTTCTAGAACATATTTATGTCACATTTGTTTGGCACTGAGTTTTTAATTATTAAATTATATCAGTTAAACAAAAATGAGTTACTCTTGTTATATCTTAAATTAAAAGCATTGACTAATTTCAACTCATTACGAATATCTTAATTACTAGAAATGCAAGAAAGATTACTGGAAAACACAAGTAAGAAAATGTTTCTCATTAACAGTTATATATATATTTTTCATAAAACTACGTGAAAACTTCCAATGTATGTAGGTGTCCGATTGGTATAGAATATTGTAAACTGATTCTCCCTGTACTCTTAGGGTACTAAGAGGATTATACATAGCACCAAACACGAATTAGTAGCTTTTACACAAACCACCATCATCCTCAATGCAGTGTATTAATTATATTTAATTTGTAATTCTGTTAGCACTAAATATAAACTATTCTGGTGTTTTGTGCTTTAAATAATGGCAAAATCTAGATTTTAAACTGCTTTGTGTAGTGAGAAATAGTGAGTAAAACTATGATTTATATTGAATTAAAGTAGCTCATCCATGTAAGTCCTGGTCCTGACCTGCTTCTGGCCATCACATCGTGTTCCTGGTGCTACTTCCGTGACTAGTTGTGAATTGAGCAAATTTTGAAAATGCAGTGACATAACACTTTAGAGTTATTTAAAACATTAAATAATAAATGCCAGGTTGTTTCCATTGATATCAAATAATATTTTGTGTAAATTGTTGCATACGTTTCACCTGTCTCTTATATTATCAGTAATAAATGAGAGATGTCAGGAGAAAACACAAGTAAGAAAATGTTTCTCATTAACAGTTATATATATATATATATATATTTTTTCATAAAACTATGTAACATGTTACTTTTTTAGCATACAAAATTAAATTTAAATTTAAAAATATTCATTAGTAAAATTAGAAAAATTAGAACAGACAATTTTTTAATATTACGAATAACGACTTGAGTTTTAGAATTATCATAAAAAGGAGCGAAATAATTATTTTACTGACGATGAGTCAGACGCTATCTGGCAGGTCCGTGCCCGCACCGATATCGCCGCTTCCCCTCCGATCACGGCGAGAGGAGAAGGCTTCCCCCACCCCCGCGATCGCGCGAACCTATATAAATGACACGAGCTCCTCCAGTTTGTTTTCAATGGGGTGATCGTGACAGGCGGAGAGAAAGAGTGGGGGCAGAGCCGAGCAGTACGATAAATCCCGAACATTCCTGACAAACCTGTACATGCGGCTGATAGCGACCTCAGTTCGGAAACGGTTCTGATTTCTATTATCTTACGAATTAATGAGTCGTTTTATATCCGAATTAATGAGTCGTTTTATATCCGAATTAATGAGTCGTTTTATATCCGAATTAATGAGTCGTTTTTTATATCCGAATTAATGAGTCGTTTTATATCCGAACATATCTGCAAAACATAGAAATTATATCGAATTAATTATATTAATATTGAACTTTCTTTATAACTCCAAAGATACTTTACAAAATGTGAGATGGTGCACAACGAATAAAATGTCATAATCTAGAATAGAATAGAAAAATTATTTATTTTCTAGAAAATATGTACAATAGTAAAATTATATAAACATCATTTTATACCTTAAGCACAAACACAAACATTGCTCCTTAGTTGTAGACACAATTTACATGAGAATCAAAAATAAAAAAAAAACAATGTTACTTTTTATTAAAGAAATATGAACATGTCTTTTTTTATTTTAATACAGCTAGGGTACATCAATAAACAAAAATTCAAGAAAACAAAATAGGACCCTCAAAAGGCAAGGAACTGCCTGTGTAGAGGCTCCAACTTTCTTAGAAAAACAAAAAGAAAACAACACTCAAGCAAATGAAATTAACAAATAAATTCAAATACGATAAATCTACCCATTTAAACTAAGCTTTAATAAAACAAATTTGAATAAAAAACACATTATATAATTTTCAAAGTCTAAAGCTAATTCAGTATACATAAAATGCCATAAATATAAATTATAACCATATCCAGTTATCTTTTTGTGATATTGGAATATATTCAAATTAATAGGACAAAAGCAACATATTATAATGTGGAGTCCTTAATTTGTAGTAAATAAATTAATAATTACTTAACCAAAAACATAATTATAGAAATATGACAAAATCAATGACAACTACCTGACTTAAATACCTAACATAGCACGTGACATAATTAATAAATACAAAATTATCCTAATTATATTATATTACTGTACAGATTTATGATACAATTATACAAATTTATACAATTTATTGAAGTCTGCCATTGTTACTCAGAAGGCTTAAGTCCAGGCAAATCTTCCAACTTTTTCTCCTCTGTGAGGCTTCTCTGCGAGGATTTTTTTTTCTTCTTCGTGGAAAACATAACTCCTTTGTTTGGTAATATTGCTATTACCTGGTTGCCTGTTACACTCTTCTTCCTAAAACATAAATTCGATAAATTTGACAGAATTTTCCGTGGCATAGTTTTGAGCTACTATTACTTGTTTTAAATTTTAATTCAATTTTAAATTTTACTACTAAACAATAAATAGTGGTTTAATTAAAAACTGGTCATAAAGTGATTGGACTTACCTTAACTGGTATCTGCGCAGTAGTGGCCATTGCCTCTAGTGTAGTTAACATTTGTGTAAAATGTTTATCAATATATTCTTTTTGGTCTGAAGTAGTTGTTTTTCTTGTACATATATTGCATCAGGATGTCATTTTTGTCGTATATTCTCTTTGTGCGGGCCTCGTCATTAGGAGTGTTGATTTTGTCACATGAAATTTCCTTTAATACTTCCTCTTTTAAATTTGTATTATCATCGATGTCTATTTTCAATTCCCCAGTCTCATACATTTCCAAAGGTGAGTCATCGGTTTTGCTACAGAGTGAGCGAGCCACCAAATGGATATGCTTGCACATGTTGTTTTTTTATACTATTGTCCATACACGAGCATATGTATTCATGAAAACAGGAATTACAATGTAGGCACAAAAGTACACAACAGTTTGCATTCTTTAACTTTTTTCACTGAATAAAATTCTTGTGCTTTAGAAGATAACACTTGCCATTCATTTTCCAATGCAATGATGTTAAAGTCGGCAATCCCCATAACTTTCTTTATGGCGTCTACGTAGAATTTTTAGTTTTGTAACTACTTTACCTTTTTCCAATTTTATTAGGCTGTCAAAAAGTTTGTCCCTAATCAGGTTTAGTAAAGCAAATAAGGTTTTATCCAGTCTTTGCACTTTTTTTTTTCCTTCCAAATAAAAATATTTCAACACTTTATTGAAGCTCTCTATAGACATATTTGTGTTTATGCCAGCATTCATGCGGTAACAATACGCCCAAAGCTTAAAACGGTGGTTTTTTAACGTAATAATCTTTGAAATAGTTGCCGAAGACAGAAGTATCTTGTTCACTATCAAACTTTTTTAAGGCTCCTTCCAGTAGGGTATGAAAAGTATTTATGTCCCTTTCTTGTAGCAAAGTTTGCAAAATTTTAAAAGTAGCATCTTTCTTTTCTTTTAACTGTATTTTGTTTAAATTCTTTTTTCCACGCTCTTAGTTACATGCCATGTACAAATAATCTTACTTGCGCTGGACCCATGACCTTTTCCCAGGCATTGTAAAAGGTTTCTTCCATGTCAGACATAAAAACATTTGTCTGTACAACACCTACAACATCTTTTTATTTTTAAAAAAAATAAAAGACATTATGTTGTCATCTCCCCTATTACTAAATATAAAAGCAGTTGGGAACCCTTCTCGGCTGACATCCAACGTTAAAATAGTATAGAGCTGAAAATTCAGCTTATTGATACGTGTGTACCGTTCTATACATATGGTCTCTTTCCCATATTTATTAAGCAATACCTTTTGGCCTTCTGACATATAAATCAGAACAAAATCGTTCTTTTTTTAATTCGGGATAGTCATTTCAATGTTTCTCCTTGTGGTTTATAAAAATACACAAGCTGTATCTTTTGAGTCCTTCAGTTGACGATACCAGCATTCAACACTTACTGGGTCAAAGGGGTGTTTCTGCGCCTCAGACGTTAGATTAAATTCCCTTTCAATATTGGCGATGTCCTTTCTTGTTATTAGATGCAATCTTTGCAGCTCTTGGTTGGTTATGGTACTTCTGACCATTTGAAGTATATCATGGTGGGGAGTTTTACAAGCTAATTTTTTTGCAATAAACTTTCTTTCTCCGGTAGTCAACCTTGTATGCTTCAGTTCATTTTTATGACCAACATGAAGAGGCATGTACTCTACATTAATTTCTACCATTTGTATTGATGAAAACATTTAATTTTAGCAGGGACAGTAAGCATTTATTCTGCACGAACCTGTTATTTTTTAAATGCCGTTTGTTTTAAACCTTTAGATTTAAAAACACCACTCCTATTGCATTCGTAATACAACCTGTTTGTTGTTCTAGTTAGTAACCTATAACAACATTTTGATTGTTTTGTAGTTTCCAGTCTCCATTCATGAAATTGCTTCTATTGACTCAAAAGAGTAATATTTCTTACGGAAGGTCAATTCATGTTTTTCTTCCAGATGATTATTTATTTCATTCCGCCTTTTAGCAGAAGAAATAAACGGGCACGTTTCAAAATTTTCAACATATGTAATTTCAAACATTACATTATGTGCAGTAACCTAATTTTTGACATATAACCAGACTAGCTCAATAGCACTAAGCTCTGGATGGTAAAGAGACAGTCGTAAAATGTCATGGCCATGTTTAATTATAGGTCGTCTACGGCACATATTTATATACCGGCGACCCTGCCCTGTGATGAATATGAAGAGTATGACATGTTAAAGTTTACAACACTCCTTTAGCGCGGTACCCAGTCTGCAGAGTTTTGTACCAGTCTATTAAGATAACGATTAAAACAGACCAGTTTAGTTCATATATTTACTCTTAAATAACGAATGATCGACTTGCTTACCTACATTGTAGTCACTAATGACTACTAGACCACTTTAGGTGGTCAACTATAAAAACACGTTTTGATTAACATTTAATTTTTTGTATGCCATGCACTCTTAGATTTTTGGTAGAATTGTCTACCATAGTTAGACAATCTTTGTAGAAACTTATCGAAAAGTTTAACAATAAAAGCGAATGAAACAAAATATTTTTAATAGTACAATCGGCAAACTAAATTGGCATTATTCGCCCGTCTCTGTCGCTCGAAGCCTTGATTAAGAAGTATCTATAATCGAGGCTCGAAGCAAGGGGAGTGTGCCAAAGGGCTTTTATTGTATTTCTCAAGCCTTACTTGTTTGTGCATTGACTCTTCATACCAGGCGCAAGCTTTGTGTTGTCTGTCTGTCAGCTGCTGTAGATAAAATATAAAATCAAAATAAACACGAAATTGAACTAAGAGCTTGCTTCGACAACGAATATGATTTCAGCTTAACACATTCAAGTTGAAATTTGCCCCGAATGTTTTTACCACTGTGGGTGTTACAAGCCCCAACACCCCTCTATTTGGACTAAATTTAAGATAATTTTGTTAGTAATTTTTGTAGATTCAAAATTTGTCTATAGATTATTAATATCATTCCATAATTTACTAAAATCAACTATTCCACAAACATGATATACATTTCTCTGTAAAATGTTTTCGCTCCCTGAAATTTGCTGAAATTGGCTATAGCCATTTAAGCCTATATGTCCATCCAGCTATATGCCTAAAACTACAAAATTAAACCAGCCTAAATGAAAATGTGGTTCCTGTTATTGTAACTCTAGTGGTTACTCTGTGGTTATTTAAAACTCTGGTATTTATACGTTTTAATCTGAAAGCAATTTCATCTTTACAGTACCCATTACAAAAAAATCAATTTCTCCAACTTACCTTTGGAAGTTATTGGCCGTAGATTAAAATTACATTTAATGAGAAACACTTCAAATTATTTAGTTTAAATATTATATATATATATATATATATGATAAACTAGTGATAAGTCAAGCCAGCGTTTCTACGCCAGGGTGCAGGGTTGCAGTATTGGTTGACTCATATCTCCTTTCTGTGGCATGTCCTTTGATATCTTATCGTATTTTCTTTTGAGAACTTTAGTATTTGAAAACACTTTGTTAAGTATTCATATTTTAATAACCCTCAAATTATTACGATCAAGTTTTAACTTATAGCAATAGCAATATATTTCTCTGTCTGTTTGTTGGATATATAGAGAATGAGAAATAAGCTATAGACTTGAAATTGTGCATGCAACTTCGACCAAGCCTGATAAGTGTCATTTTGTGTCGTCTGGCGTACGCGATTATAATGCTGATCTGATCTATAGTACATGGAAATTATCGAATAATTTCTAACTAATAGTAATGTAACCTACAAATTATATTTATTTGATTAAGGCAGTTGGAAAATGCAATGAACCAAATATAATGTTACGAAACAATTTTATTGGTTTACATTTTAATACGAAAGATGCAATTAAAAAACCTCAACATAATTGTTGATTTTGTGTTTGGAGACCCTGAAGATAAATTCTTTAACTACTATGCTAAGTAGGGCTCTTTTTAATCCTCCTGGATGTTTAATCCACCCTCGAATGTTTTATAGCTACGCCACTGAATGTAACGAAGTTACTTTGTTACATTAGACTTCCTTTACGTCTTTTTTGAGTATTTGTATCCGTTGGTTTATTTGTATGTAGACAGAGAGTAATTGCCTGCCATTAATTACGTTGTAAAATCATCCGGTTCAATGAAAATAATTTAATTGCGCTGCATCCTGAAGCATCCAGCTTTGAAAATTAATAATATATATTACATTTATACATTTATACATACATATACATATTACACCACCAGGCTCTATTAAATTCAGAGGAGTACAGAGCGAGAACGCGCGGACTGCTTATTCAACTATTCTAATACGACGCGGGCTATCTCTAGTTGGCAGGAGGGGCCCCTCCATCCCCACTTTTTCTCTCCGCCTGTCACGATCACCCTATTGAAAACAAACTGGAGGAGCTCGTATATAATGACGGCCGATTGAAGACACAGGGAGACAGCCAGTGACCGCGACACCGCCGACGACCGCTGCTCACCACTACTACTTCGACCCCTTCCCCCGACCCCGCTCGCTGAACGACTACATCGCGACTCGACGACCGCCGCCGATATCCAGCATCAGGTAAGGAACAACGACCCTGTTCCTTACTAAAGTGTTTATCTCCGCCATCAACAATTCTTCCAAATTTTTATGTGAAACAGAATTTAATATTTTATTTAACATTTATGAAAATTAATCGATCTGAAATATATTATTATTGTTTGATGGTTATAGATTTATTTTGATAAGATAATTGTTTGATTTTAAATATACTCTTAATAATTTATTTGATATTTAAGGGTATCAATAAATTTAAATAGAATATATTTGACTTTCTCAATTTATTCAAACTTTAATTACTTTTTCAACTAGAATTACTAAAGTTATTCTTTTCTTCAATTTAACTTATATTTTGAATTCCAATTAATCAGATTATATTTTTTTTGTCATTTCTACTAAATTTTAAATACTGTGATAAAATTTTCCTTTCTAAATTTTTCAGGTCTCGCATTTCTTTTCCTGGCGATCGATCTGACACCTCATCCCAAGTTTCCTTTACGAACTTTCCTACCGATTATCTCCTACCCGGAAAAAAATACAACAGTCGGGACTCGCCTTACCACTGCTTTCTTTCCGGCGATTGTACTGGCACCCGATACCCTCGACTTCCTTTTTACAAATACTTTCTTCCCACCGACCCTTCCTTATAAACTAAATCTTATGTTCAATCGATGTAAAATTTTTATATTAGGTATAAAGTTTTCTCGACCATCATTCTGTTGTCTGATTATTATCACACTTCATGGCAAATCTATAATCTACTTGGAAATATTTTTCTTTCTTATTGAAATTCAATCTAATTTTCATTTTATTAATTATTTATATTTTTGTAAGTGATTATTTTTATTTTTCTCCTTTATATATTTTGGGACTCGCAACCCTTTCTTTTTATTTTTGCGAACGTCCTAACACCCTCACCCCGATAACCTCCATCACAATATTTATTTAACGATATTTTAGTTTATTTTTCTGGTGAACTGTGCAGATAGGGTGAGTGTTCAATTTTTCTTTGATATTCATAGAGCCCTAATATTTATAGTAATTTAGCTTAGTAGCATTATTGCATGGTTCAAGTAATTTACCTTTATCTTAGCTTACATATGGTAGGGTAATTCTGCATGGTGTGTTATAAGTGATTATTTTGTTTTTCTTTTCCAAAATTATATACCTGAAAAAGTAAACTCGATATTTTATTTTTGGAGCTATACAATTGCTTACAGAATAAATATAGTTTAGTCTATTTTTATATTATCATTTCATCTAGCTTTTTGCATCCCGTAGAAATATTTTTTGTTAATGGTTAGTGCTTGCTTTATGTATATATTAGTTGCACTGTGATATTGGTGCATGGCTAATTTTTAATTTATATTTGCTATTGGTGTTATTTGAATATTGCTTTTGTTTGCCATTGCTATTCATATTTTGCTTTGATTTTGTATCTTGCTTTCTACTAACCATCATTATTTAACCGATTAATTATTCCAACCCCGGGCTCTTACAATAATTACTGTATACGACTCCCCGTCCAAGTTATCAGTGGTGACTACTCAGCTTACTTGTAATTCCTCACTGACCGATCGATGTATTAATAAACAATACAGTTGTTTTCGAAAATCAAACTCGCTTGAACAATAACTTTCCTAGAACAAGAAAT
This sequence comes from Homalodisca vitripennis, assembly GCF_021130785.1. NCBI lineage: Eukaryota > Metazoa > Arthropoda > Insecta > Hemiptera > Cicadellidae > Homalodisca > Homalodisca vitripennis. The sequence continues at coordinate 221,788 of NW_025776424.1, forward strand.
TTTTATTTTTCTGAGCAAGATAATTTTTTTTATTTTTTACGTCTTCAAAATTGTATTGGAGTTGACGTGATGAAGTAAGCCCAACGTTATTTTGGAAGTATCAATTTCTTCCGCAGGGCCCTCTGATTCGACTCCTAACAATAAATAATAGTTATATGAAATTCTCGAACCCTGGAATTTTCTAACCCAGCTCGACTGGCTATCTGGCAAGTTGCGAATATTTTCGCTTGCCCCGAAAATAACATTGCAAAGTGGCGCCCGAACAACTGGGACTGTAATATACGTTAATTTACGAACTTTACGATTTACTTTACACTTTTTTGTGAATATACTTTACAATTTACGACTAAAAATTGTTAAAGTTTTACAATAACTTTTTGTTTAAGAAAATTTTATACGTACAATAATGATGTACTTATTGAACCTCTTTCTCCGCCCTTATCAAATTTTATTCTTTATGTATGTAAACGGAAATGATGGATAAGGGGACGCAAACAAACGAAAAACAACTACGTCTTCAACTCGGGTTACGACACCACAGGCTTCTGTTGGTACATTACCAAAACTTTGTCCCCCTACAGTCGCACCGATTACTACTACGCCTACTGCTACTATTACCACCACCACTACTACTAGTACTACAATGGGCCTACCGATCCCTCCTAAAACTATTCCCAATCCCCAAATTATGCTTCCTTCCCCTTCGGAGAATGATCCTCGTGTGGGCTGGATTTATAAACTACAAAAGAACGACCTACAGGAAGAGTTAAGAAAATTTAATCTGAATTCGGATGGTAATGTGGCTGAACTACGAAAGCGACTTGTAACTTTTCTTAGGTCTGGAAATACACCTCCTGAACCTCTTCCACTAAGAACAGAATTATTGTCATACGGACAAAACCTCGCGACCAATGTAGTTTCCTCAGCATTAGGACCGATTAGTGCCTCTCATGTTGATGGTCATATACAACATGAGGAAGTTAGCATTCGAGAAATGTTAAACCTCCCTCCTACAGCTAGTTTTAGACTAGTACGGGAACGATTAGCCCTTTTAATGCACGAAAAATCTGTAAATTCCATAGCCCCAACAAAACACACAAGACATAACAACACCTCACTCGTTGAGAATCCCGACAGCAAGATCCCTCACAGGTGATGAGCCTTGTGACCCGAATTTTGGATTGGACAGTGACGCTAACATGGCAAGCAGGCCTACATCTGAACTCAGACATCCGGATATCTCTCATATCTGCAATCAAGTTCGGAAATGGAATTTGAGATTCGATGGGGATGGAGACCCAGTCTCTTTCATTGAGCGTCTTAGTGAACTTGCCGAATCTTATGAAATACCTTCCCGATCGGCTACTAAAAGCATTACCGGAACTTTTTAAGGGAAACGCTCTTTTCTGGTACCGAAATAATAAGTCATTTTGGACAAACTATGACGACTTTATAATCAGCTTCGAAGAGCAGTATCTTCCTCCAGATTACCGACGTAACGTGGATGAGGAAATAACTCGAAGAACTCAGGGCGAGAGTGAGCCAATGCGAAAATTTATTGTAGCCCTTACGACTCTAATTCGACGACATGGTGGCTTCTCTGTAAACCAAACACTAAACCGATTATATTCAAACATGAGACCTGAATACAAATTAACGATCAGAAGGGAAAGTTTCCACTCGATTAGTGAATTAATTCATCTTGGCGAAGGTTATGAAAGTTATTTGCGAGAGAAGAATTGTTACCGACCTCCTCCAAATCCGGCTCAATCCATGGTACCTGAGACATCATACGACACAAAACGTAGAGTTTTTAAGTCATACCCAGTACAGATGATAGATAAGCCAGAACTGTATTATGATAAACCCAAATCTTTTACCGATAAACGAAGGTTTGAGCCCTCTACAACTGCCCTGACTAACACTACTCAGCCAAGGAATCTTACTACTGATACAACGACTACCATCCCTACTTGTTGGAATTGCGAAACTAAAGGGCATAAATATCACCAGTGTCCTCTCCCTAAAACCATTCGATGTTTTAACTGTAAGAAAGTAGGAATCCGAACCGTCCAGTGTCCTTGCAGGCAGGGAAACATTTCCGGAGCCCGGAGCGTCAGAGGTGTCCCGGGACTCTGGGGCAACAAATCACCTCAATCGAATGGCCCAAATGGCTCAACCAAATAAAAGAATTTAACAAAAGCAGCTGTGCAAAAGTTAAATCGAACGATCCTAGACCATTTGTATCCATTAAGATTCAAGAAAATACCTTTTGTGCACTGCTTGATACGGGATCAATGGTGACTATAATAGGGGAAAGAGGAGCTACTCATCTATTACAGTTAGGCGTTAGGCCTAAGAACGTAAATGTTAATGTTAATATGGCCGATAGCTCAAATAGCCAGATATCTCAGGCCTTCGAATTTAACTGCGAAATAGCCGATATTATAACTAAGGTCCGCGCCTTGTTTCTACCAGGCTTAACTACGCCGATGATTTTGGGTATGGACGTTATAACGCCTTTAAAACTGATCGATATCACTCCTTATGAAAGTACTGCAGAAACAGTGACTAGATGCGATAATTCAAAGACTATTCATACTGATGCCGTTATGACACTAACAGAAGTAGAAAGTAAAAAACTGAAAGAATTCCTTGATTATCAGTTGAATTTGTTCGATGGTTTTATTGGTCGCACGACATTAGTGGAACACAAAATTCGCATTAAAAACTGATACACCCATTAAATAGAGGTATTATTATCGCAACCCGGCAATGCAGGCGATCATTGACAAAGAAGTTGACAAGATGCTGGAGTCAGGCATCATTGAACCATCATCTAGTCCTTGGAGCTCTCCACTAGTGCTGGTTAAGAAATCGAATGGAAAAGTAAGGTGTTGCATCGACTTAAGGCGAGTTAATGCGGTCAGCGAGAAGGATGCATATCCCCTTCCCCAAATAAGTGCGATACTCGACAAACTGAGAAATGCTTGCTATATATCCACGATCGACTTAAAAGACGGCTATTGGCAGGTACCTCTCGAAGTTAACAGTAGACCAATTACGGCTTTCACCGTTCCCGGCAGAGGGTTATTCCAATTCAAGGTCATGCCATTTGGCTTAAACTCTGCTCTGGCTACCTTTCAGAGATTGCTAGACCAAGTGATAGGACCTGAGTTTGAGCCCTACGCTTTTGCCTATTTAGACGATTTGGTGCTGGTATCCCGAACTTTCGAAGAACATTTAAAACTTCTCAAAGAAGTGTTTCGAACGCCTTAGAAATGCAGGATTATTACCAAATATGGAAAAATGTAACTTCTGTAAAAAGGAGTTGAAATACCTTGGCCACGTAATAAACGAGAAAGGAATCCAGACGGATCCAGAAAAGGTTAAATCAATTGTGGATTTTCCAGCCCCTAAAACTGTAAAACAAGTACGGAGTTTCTTGGGTCTTGCGTACTTGGTATCTATGCCATTGACGAAACTCTTAAGAAAGGGGAATAGATGGGAATGGACGGATTCTCAAGAACGAGCATTCAATTCCCTTAAAGCAAAACTTTCTACCGCACCGGTCTTAGCCTGCCCTGACTTCAAGGAAACTTTTGTGGTCCTGGATGCCTCCGAATGAAGGTTTAGGGGCTTCGCTTACTCAAACTATTGGCAAGCGGGAGAAGGTTATTGCATATGTGAGTCGACTTTTACACGAGAATGAAAAGAAATTTTCCGTAACCGAGAAAGAATGCCTAGCTATGGTATGGGCCATTCAAAAATTTCGTCCGTACCTCGAAGGGTACAAGTTTATTGCGATAACTGACCAACAAGCTTGATGATAAAGTGGTTGATGAGTTTGGGAGAAACCATCTGGAAGACTTGCTCGCTGTATGCTGGAACTACAGCAACATGACTTCGAAGTCCAATACCGCAAGGGAGTCCTGAACCGAGTAGCAGACGCACTCTCCCGGTATCCGATCGACACGTCAAGTTGTGATCCTGTTGTTGGTTCAACCGTTGGTTATAGCACCGCCAACGACAGTTCGAATAACTCTCGGAGGCAACTATCGCTCAAAAACCAAGGAACCAAGGCTAGAAACAGCTTCAGGCGAACTTATGCCCGATTGGCACTCGAAAATGCTTCGGAAGGTATCTGCAAGTCCGAATAAATATGCAGATTACACCATTCGAGGAAATAAACTATACCGAAAAATCGATAAACCATCTATTGACCCAAAAACAAATTGGAAACTTTGCGTACCAGATTCTCTAAAATCCGATGTACTGAGAGAAAATCATGACAGCACAACAGGTGGCCATTTAGGAGTAAACAAAAACGATTCGGAAAATCAGCGTCAGATCCTTTTAGCCTGGATGGAGAAACGATATTCGAAAATATGTAAAAAAATTGCGACACTTGCCAGAGATACAAGGTGGAACAATGTAAACCGGTGGGGGGAAAATGCATTTCAGACGCTTTGAATGTGTCAAAACGATGCGGGGGTTCCGTTTTAAATTTTTTCGTTTTCCTCGTAGACTATTTTTTATCCCTTTAGACCCTTTAGACGAGATTTAAGAAGTCTGCAATAGATCACATTGTAGATGCTGCACTAAGAGGAAGGTGAACTGGAGCTATACGCAACATACACATTGAATCAGCCCTTCCCACTATATCTGCGTTATGGGAGACTGGGTAGCTCCATTGTGCTTTTGGATCGTGTCAGTCAACATGGTAGTGCTCTCACTTGTGCAACTGGTAAGACATGAAGATAAAGGGTGCGTTATGAAAGTAATGAGCATTTTCTAAAAACAAAAACGATGTATTGAGGCGATTGGTATAAATGAAAAAAAATCTACACATTCTCCTCCTGCATCACCTGCGTAAACAGTTCTGCTACGCTTGGAAAGCACCCTGGAACTCCTCGACTAGAATGCCTCTCAGGAGCCTTGTAACTTCAGCTTGGATGTTCCCCACCGACTATTAGTGCTATTCCTTCAGGTCTCTCTTCACTCGGGGAACAAAAGAAAATCACACGCAGCTATGTCAGGGCTGTAAGGAGGCTGTGGTAATGCGGGGGTCTTCTATCTGGGTTGGGTAGTTGGTAACTACGAAGGCCGTATGGCTGGGGGCACTTTCGTGGTGCAGTTTGAAGATAACTTGAATATCAGGCCGGACGCGGGCAATCCAGCGTTTTAGTCTTGAGCACCTCCAGATAAATTTTTGCGTTGACAGTTTTTCCTTGCGGTTAAAAACTCAAAATGGACGATTCCTTGAACGTCAGAGAAGACAAACATCATTGTTTCATTGTTTTGATACGAGACTTTTTTAAGTGCACCTTTTTTGAAGATTATTGTGTGTGCCACTCGGGGCTCTACCATTTGGAGTCTGGATTAAAATATGTTGCAGTTGTATAACTGAAATTTCTATCGAAGACGTGTGCTAGAATTGGTCAGCAATCATTCACTCAGGCAGGGTGCACTGTCGATTTTGAAGTTTAGATGACGCATTATTCTCAAAAACTACTTATTACATATCGTCATGAAACAAACATTTTAATAATAATATTACAAAGAGAAAATTTAATATGTAAATCTATCATTGAATTCTACTTAGGTACTACTAATAATGTATAATTTTGTTTGGTCTGTTATTATCTCTTGTACTCTTAATGGGAGCTCTGGCGTGAATTTTAGTAACTAATAGAATGAGTTAAAGCTTCTAGAACATATTTATGTCACATTTGTTTGGCACTGAGTTTTTAATTATTAAATTATATCAGTTAAACAAAAATGAGTTACTCTTGTTATATCTTAAATTAAAAGCATTGACTAATTTCAACTCATTACGAATATCTTAATTACTAGAAATGCAAGAAAGATTACTGGAAAACACAAGTAAGAAAATGTTTTCTCATTAACAGTTATATATATATTTTTCATAAAAACTACGTGAAAACTTCCAATGTATGTAGGTGTCCGATTGGTATAGAATATTGTAAAACTGATTCTCCCTGTACT